>NC_088866.1:44633047-44663343 GCF_032884065.1 Artemia franciscana | reverse complement strand
CCTGGAAGCAATTTGACAGGGGGAGGGGGGTGCATTTTACATTGGACGACATTCACATGGAGGAGTTTCTTATGAGGGGGGGGTACATTTCCTGAAGGGGGAGCCAGATTTACCAGCACAATTCGAAAAACTATCAGAAACTAAATAAAACAGCAATATTTTTTATCTGAAACTTAAAATGAGCAGAAATTATTGCGTATATGAAGGGTTGCCCCTCCTCAATATCTTACTCTTTACGCTAAAGTTTGACTGTTTGTCCGAATACCTTAAGAACAGCTGCTGAAACACAGGAGACTATTTAATTAGAATTGGAAGCTTTTTTAAAAGTTCCAACAGCTTTGGTGTGAAGAGCAAGGTATTGAGGAGGGGACAACTTTTCATATACAGAACAATTTCTTTTCGGTTTGAGTTTAATGTTGCACCTTAGTTTCAGTTAAAAAAAACTTTTTTTTTAAATTAATCATTTGTTATAATCCTAAGCTTATTATACCTCGAACTAGGCTAAAACTACACCACAACGAACAACGAATTACAACACAATATTCTATAATGCATATCCCAATACAATAATCTAAACATTTATCATCTCTCCTCTCCCAAAAAAATAACGACACCAAAAAGACCCAAAACTATAAATTAACATCCTTTATTTTCCACTTCGTTAGCATATTTATAGACCTGAACGATTATCAATTTTAAGCTTTCTGTAAGATCTCAAGAACTTAAGGATATTACCCCTAAGCGAATCGCTTTTTAAATGAGATTAAATAAAAAAAAAAAAGTTTATTTTACTGAAATTAAGGAGCAACATTAAAACTTAAAACGAACAGAAACTACTCCCAATATCAAAGGGGCTGTTCCGTCCTCACCGCCCCGCTCTTTGCGCTAAAGTTTGACTCTTTCTCTCAAACCTACTTTTTGGAATAGTGAAAAACTTTAGCGTAAAGAGCGGGGCGTTGAGGAGGGAACAGCGCCTTTCATATACGGAGTAATTTCTGTTCGTTTTAAGTTTTAATGTCGCTTCTTACTTTTACTTGAAAAAACTTGTTTCTTTATTTAATTTCTGAACGTTTTTAAATTAATGCATGTTTTGATTTTGGCTCCCCGCATATGAATACTTAGAACAAAATTTACAATTTTTTTTGGCTAAATGGCTTTTTCGCAGTTTTGATCGGACGATTTTGAGAAAAAATGAGTGGGGGAGGAGGCTTAGGTGCCCTTCAATCTTTTGGTTACTTAAAAAGGCAACTAGAACTTTTAATTTCTTACGAACTTTTTTATTAATAAAAATATATGAACATCCGAATTAACTTTCATAACGAACATCTATATTCGTATATTTTTATTACGTATATATGAGGGGGTTTGCCCCCACTTTAATACCTTGCTCTTTACGCTAAGCTTAAATTTTGTCCCAATTCTTTAAGAATGACCCCTGAATCACTAAGGCTGCAGAAGAAATAGTTGAAATTACTAAAAATACTTTAGCGCAAAGTGCAGGTATTTAGAAGAAGATGAACCCCTCATATGCGTAATAATTTCCGTTCGTTTTGTTTTAATGCTGCTCCTTACTTTCAGTTATAAAAAAACTTTTTCATATTTATCTTTTCAATGTTTTTTGGTTTAAATAACATTAGAAAATCCTGCGCCCCCTTCATGGAAATTCTCATCTCCCATGACAAATTCCTGACCCCCTTCATGGAAATTCTCATCTCCCATGAAAAAATTCCTTACCTGACTCGCTTAGTGTTAAGGACTACAGTGCTCTGATGTAAAGTTCTCCAGAGGACACTTGTCTTCGACTACCCGTTGTGTGACACTATATGATTGGTCTAGTGTTAAGAACTTCAGTACTCCAAGTTAAAGTGCTCTATAAAAACATTGGTTTTAACTACTCTCGAATAGCCCCGAGTCATTAGCTTGGTATTAAAGTACAGCATATATTAAACAGTAGCGAAAATTTGGTCCAGAAATGGGACACATCAAAGCACGCGGAAAGGGATCTATCTCTTTGAATCACGACAATAGCTTCAGTTGCTACCCCAGCATAAAGAAAGGGGAGTCATGAAGAAAGATGTTCGACTGATGTGTCCCAAAAATTGTTAATGAAGAGTATAAGAAGTTTCGCTACTGTTTAATATCTGTGCTCTGGTGTTCAGGTATATTTATGCTCTTGGAGTCTATGTTGGTTTAATATTAAGACACTAACCTTATAAAGAGAATATGATTTGAGGAGTCTAGATGGTGATCCGAAAATTCTGAGTTGGTCAAGCAGAAGCCATAGTGGAACCAAGTTTTGACAAAGGAGTTGGTTGGTTTGAATTTTGAGAATATTAATTTTATTATTTCCTTCTATTTGCTTGAAAGATTCATGTGAATGTTAGTGTGAACTAAATTAAACAGTTCCCACAGAGGCTGGTGCCTCCCCTGTCAATTGGGTTTTAACTTTTACTTTAACTCTTTAGTCTTTTTTCTTTGCTCTTTTTTTTACATTAACTTTTACTCTTTTTTCTAAAACCACCTTTGCCATCTGTTATAAAAATAACAACAATGGGTCTGTGGAGAAATATACAAAAGATCTAAAAATATTTTAATTTAATATATAAAGTAAACAGTTACAAATTCTTGGTTTAATTATATCCCTGGGAATTACTAGGAACTAACACCAAGATGTTTTGTTGCAAATGAAGGTATGCATACACCCGAACGTATAGTGGAGAGTTAGGAAAAACGATAGATAAAGCTTGCTCCGGGAGAAAATAAACGCAAATAGAAAAGGCATAAACGTGGAAACTGTAGAGCTTACGTCAGGGGGGCTAATTCAGGAAAATCTTGGAGGCAAATATTTTTCCGCTATATTTTTAGTGACGAACAAAAGTGTTCTTAAACAAAACAAAGGTATTTTTTATAAATCCAAGTCTGTGTAATCATGTAAGTTCGGCAAACTGTGAGGGAAAGGAAGCATGTTGATTTTAATTAATGTATTAAAAGGCATTTTTCAAGTCTGGAGGGCTACACCTTTATTTCTGTCGCTATTTCTCACAAAAGGCCCATTTTTTTTTTTTTTTAATCTACGAGGAGAACATGCCGCCCACTGTCCCCTTCTAATTGATACCCCTGCTTGATATCTCTTTTCAGTTTTTACAATACATACTTGATGATGACAAAAAAATTCACCGAATATAGAACAAATTTTTCAAACCATAGAGAAACCACAGAAAACCATAGAGATACCGAATAATTACTTTGATATTCTGTCTTTAACTTCTTATATTATCGTCACAATTACATTTTTTGGTCTACTTTGATTTTCAACCTGACCCTAAACTATCACTTTCTCTAGAAATAAATCTTTGCCATTATTAGAAAAGAGTCAAAAATTTATATCATAAAATGCAAGGAACTGAATCGTTTCAGTAAATTATCGATGAGAATCCCACCGTGGAGCTGAGACACCCAAAAGCGGTCTATGCATAATTAAGAAATCGGAGTCACATTTTTTAATTTTAATTACTTCTTTCAAAGGCCGCCAGACTTGAAATCTATAATTGGGCAATGATAGTTGCCTTAAAAAAAAAAATATGAAAAAAAAATATGTAAACAAACGTCGTTTATTTAGAATAAACAGCTCGTTTAAAAGTACCAAAAACTTTAGTGTAAAGCATTAGATATTAACGAGGGACAAACCCCGTCATGTATGTAATAATTTCTGCTTATTTTAAGTTTTAGTGTTGCTCCTTACTTTCAGCTGAAGAAACTTATTTTTCTTATTTAATTTCTGATTTTTTTTTAGATAATGCAAAGATATCTGACACACCCTTCATGAAAAGTTTCCTTCCCGCGTATAAAATTCCTCCGGGGAAAATCCTCCCACGTAACCCCCTCCACCGACCCCTTCCCATCAGAAAAATCCCCATAAAGCGTAAATAGCGACTAAGACCACACTGCCTTTTCACTACAAACACCAACAAGAGCCAAGAGCTCATATGGCACTCGTGACGTGGTCGGAAGAGCCAAAAGCTTCTTCCCACCAAGTTTCATTACGATCTCTCCACCCTAAGTGTTTTCGAAGATTTCCGGTTCCCCCTCCAACTCCCTCCAATGTAACCAGATCCGGTCAGGATTTTAAATAAGAGCTCTTAGACACGAGGCCCTTCTAAATATCAAATTTCAATAGCATCCGATAACCCGTTCGTAAGTTAAAATACCTCATTTTTTCTAATTTTTCCGAATTAACCGTCCTTCCCCTCCCCCCCCCCTGATGGTCAAGTCGGGGAAGCGACTATTTCTAGTTTAATCTGGTCGGGTCCCTGATACGCCTGCCAACTTTCAGTGATCGCTATATAGATCACGTATCTAGTTTCGGATCTTCTTCATGTAAAAATTGGGGTGGGCCGGGATTCAAACATGAGACACTTCACACCCTAAGTGAGAATCATACCCTTAGACCACAAGCCATACTTAAGAAGATCAATCATTCGTTTTATCGACAAATAAAATTCTACTGAACTATCTTGTTCGCTCGCCCTTTCTTCCCCCCAGAAGATCGAAGCGTGGAAGAAACTATTTCTAATTTAGTCAAGTCGGGTCCCTGACACTCCTGCCAACTGTCATCATCCTAACTTATCAGGGAGTGTCCGAACTAGCAAATCCCCCCCAACCTCCCCCAAAGAGAGTGGATCTGGTCCGATAATGTCAATAACGTATCGAGGACAGGAGCTTATTCTTCCCACCAAGTTTCATCCCGATCTCTACATTCTAAGCGTTTTTCAAAATTTCTGGCTTCTCCTCCAACTCCCCCTAATGTCACCGGATCCGATAAATATTTAAAACACGTGCTCTGAGACACGAGGTTCTATTAAATCTGATCACCTGTTCGTAAGTTAAAAGTACCTCATTTTTCTAATTTTTCCAAACTACCCCCCACCCCAAGTCCCACAAAGAGAGCCAATTTGGTCTTGTTATGTCAATCACGTATCTAGGACCTGTATTTATTCTTCCCACCAAGTATCATCACGATATGTCCACTCTAAGCGTTTTCCAAGAGTTCCAGTTTCTTCCTCATACTCCCTTCAATGTCACCGGATTTAGTCAAGATTTAGAATAAGAACTCTTGAGAGACGAGGTCCTTCTAAATATAAAATTTCATTAAGACCTAATCTCCCGTTCGTAAGTTAAAAATACCTCAGGTTTTCTAATTTTTCCGAAGTGCCGAATCACGTATCTAGAACTTGTGCTTATTCTTCCCTCCAAGTTTCATCCTGATCTCTCCACTTTAAGACGTTTTCCGAGATTTCTGGTCCCCCCAACTCTTCCTGATGACACTAGATCCGGTCGGGACTTAAAATAAGAGGTCTGAGTTACGAGGTCCTTCTAAATATTAATTTTCATCAAGATCCTAAGTTAAAAATACCTCTTTTTTCTAATTTTTCTTAATTAACCCCCCTCCAACTCCCCCAAAGAGAGTGGATCCGTTCTGGTTATGTCAATCACGTGTCTAGGACTTGTGCTTATTTTTCCTACCAAGGTTCTTCCTGATCTCTCCACTCTAAGTGTTTTCCGAGATTTTCCGGTCGGGATTTAAAATAAGAACATTGAGACACGGTATCCTTGTAAATATTATACTTCATTAAGATCCGATCACCCATTCGTAAGTTAAAAATACCTCATTTCTTCTAATTTTTCTGAATTAACCATCCCCCCACTCCCACCAGATAGTCAACTTGGGGAAATGACTATTTCTAATTTAATCTGGTTGGTTCCCTGATACACTTGCCAAATTTTATCGTTCTAGCTTAAATGGAAGTGCCCAAACTAGCTAAACCGGGACCAAAAGACCGACAGAAATTGCGATCGCTATAAGCCACTTTGTAAATACCAAGTGCCATTTAAACAAGAGGTACGAGCTCATATGGCACTTGTGACGATACCATGACGAGGCCAATCACCCTTTCGAGGCCTGCGAGGCCGAGGCCAAGAGCTTATATGATATGAGCTCTAGCAAAATTCTAAGAAGCAATAGATTGACTTAAAAGGAAAATCAGAGGGTTAATAACGGTATAGATTTAAAATAAAAGCTCCGAGTCACAAGGTCCTTCTAAATATCAAAATTTACTGAGATCCGATCACCCACTCGTAAGTTATAAATACCTCATTTTTTATAATTTTTCCTCTCCCTTCAGCCCCCCAGATGGTGAAATCGGGAAAACGACATTATCGAAACAACTTGTGGAGCTCCCTGACACACCTACCAATTTTCATCGTCCAAGCACGTCCAGACGCACCAAATTCGCCAAAGCACTGAACCCCCCCCCCCAAAGAGAGCAGATCCAGTACAGTTACGTCAATTGCGTATCTACAACATTTGCTTATTCTACCCATCAAGTTTCATCCCAATTTCTCCACTTTAAGTGTTTTCCGAGATATTTGGTTTCCCCATCCAACTCCCTCCAATATCAACAGGTTTGGTCGGGATTTGAAATTTGAATTCTGAGACATGAGTTTCTTCTAAATATCAAATTTCATTAAGATCCGGTCACTCATTCTTAAGTTAAAAATACCTCAATTTTTCTAATTTTTCCAAATCAACACCCCCCAGCTCCCCCAAAGAGAACGGATCTGGTTCAATTATGTAAATCACGTATCTATAACGTGTGCTTATTCTTCCCATCAAGTTTCATTCTGATCTCTCCACACTAAGCGTTTTCCAAGATTTCCTGTTTCTAATATTTCTGTTTTCCCCCTTCAGCCCCCTATGTCCTCGTATCAAATTTGAATTGAAAATGGAGCATCCAAGAAATAAGATCCTTCTATATGTCAAGTTTCAGTAAGATCCGGTCACCCATTCGTAAGGTAAAGATACATCAATTTTCACGTGTCCCAAGAATTCCGGTTTCCCCCACCAACTCCCCCCAATATCGCCGGATTTGGTCTGCTGATCACCCGGTAAAAAGTTACAAAACATAGTTTTTTTCTAATTTTTCGAATTACTCCCCCCTCCCAACTCCACTAAAGAGAGCTAATTCGGTCCGGTTATGTCAGTCACGTATCTTGGACTTGTTGTTATTTTTCCCACCAAGTTTCATCCTGATCTCTCCGCTTTAAGTGTTTTCCAGATACCCCCCCCCCCCAATGACGCTAGATCCAGTCGGATCTAAAATAAAAATCTGAGTTACGAGGTCCTTGTAAATATGAAATTTCATCAAGATCCGATCACTGCTTCTTAAGTTAAAAATACTTAATTTTTCTAATTTTTCAGAATACCCCCCCCCCAAAGAGAGCAGATCCGTTCCAGTTATGTCAATCATGTACCTAGGACTTCTGCTTATTTTTTCTACCAAGTTTCATCCCGATCCCTCCACTCTAAGCGTTTTCCAAGATTTTAGGTCCCCCCCCAACTCCCCAATGTCACCGGGTTTGGTTGGGTTTTAAAATAAGATTTCTGAGACACGATATACTTGTAAACATCAAATTTCATTAAAATCTGACCACCTGTTCCCAATCTAAAATTTCTCGTTTTTTCTAATTTTTCCCATTTAACCGTCCCAGGTTAAAATTTAACTCGATTGACCCGTACTAGGAACTTGAAACCTGATAAGTAGAATTAACTGAAAGACTGAATCGTATAGTGTGTTTTTCATTAAGATGCTTTGACTTTTGGGGGTGTTTCCCACTATTTCTAAAATATTCTCGGGCTCGTGACTTTTGATGAGTATGACTATACTTGATGAAACTTTTATATTTGAAATCAGCATAAAAATGAAATTCTTTTGATTTATCTATTAATATCAAAATTCCGGCTTTTAGTGTTGGCTACTATTGAGCCGGGTTGCTCCTTACTTACAGTTCGTTACGACAAACTAATGATTATCTGTTTATTTCACGCAGCTTTTTGTGGCTCTGAATCGACCCTTAACGAAGTAAAAAAAAATCCTAACGCACAAAAAGTGTAATCGCTGAATAAATCAACTTTGGACACAGATACATAATGTACAGACAAAAACAAAATATTAGGTAAAACACTTAAATTTGGTGTACAATTCATGTGTCATAAGGATTTTGTCATTTAAGGTATTTTGAAATTCTTATTCTAATCTTATTATTTTTGTTTGTATCCCTCCGCCTAAAAATATTTTGCTGACATGCTTGAATGGTTTGAAGGTCTTTTTTATCATTTAAAAAGAAAAAGACCTGGGGTGCATCCAGTAATTCGTGGTGAACGCTATCCACCTCATTTTCCAAAAGAACTGTGTAAATTTACTCAGAGGAAGGAATTATGAACATTCTTATTCTTATAGTCACTGCACAATCGAATAATATGTATCTTTTAAATTTATTAAATTGTGGGAAAGAGGATTTGAACTCCTGTCAACCTTTTTTCTAACCCCGCCGCTGACAGTAACGTCTTACAGCGCACAAAAAAAATTTGCGAATCACAAGGTTTAAATTTTTTTAAACAAGCAACAATCTTTCAGGCAACAGGCACAAAAGTGCCGTAGCAGATCCTCTTTTATGACGACTCGAGAAAAAATATTTTGCCTCTCTCCAAAACAAAAACCCCAACTCCATTCACTTTTCCCCTAAGAATATTGTTTTCTGGAATTGAACTTGATGCCTGTATCCAAACATTATAACCGGATATACCGGCTGACCTTTATATTGCAGGCCCCCAAAAAAGAAAATACGCTCTCTTGTTAGAATCTGTTACCCATTGCCCAGTGTTTAAGATAACTGATTGGCTGGTTGTTACGGACACTTAGCCAATATTTTAAGTAAGAGACAACCAGACAAGAATATTTGAAGCAAAGAAACATGTATTAAAAATTGTAATTATATTAAAATTTTAGGAGCTTGGACTCGTCATTGGTTTTAGCAAAATGAGAGCATTCTGTCTTAACTTTTTGAATGTCCTTATAAGGTATATAGGATAAAACGAATATAGGCTTAACCAATAGGGGATTGAGCCATAGAAAAATTCTTGATGTAAACATCTAATACCCATTTTCTTAAGATGTAAAACACGGGTAGGAGGATTGATTTCCCCCCCAAACTCTTCCCCTGTTTTCTCCACTGAATATGGCAAAGGCTATTCCAGGACTCAAAGTGAGTCACCAATAGTCTTAGTCACTAAAAACGCCGAGAAAATCAGATTATACAACAAGAGGGGGCCGTCTTATCTTGTTCTGGCCATAGAGAATCACTTTACATACTTGATAGAATGGAAAAACTTTGTCCTATAAACTGGGAAATTGTCTGAGAAGGGAATTAGGATGATTGGTGGTATTGGGGAAACTTTATTTATGAATTCCTGAAGTGGATCAAAAGAACCTTTTAAGATAGCTGTAATTTATTAAAAACCTTTAATAAAAATAGTAGTATTAGTCCGATAACTCATTACAGTTCAAAATACGAAAAAAAAATTTAGCAGCACACCAGAAGTTAAGCTTGCGAGGGCATGTTGGAAAGACAACGACGACAAAGAATAGAAAAATAATAATACATAAACTTAATAAATACAAACTGTTGTTTTATATCAACTGTTTATTTAAACTGTTGTTTAATGTCGTTCAAGAATTAATAATTAGAAGGAGAAACCATATACAGGGATAAACACAAGGAACTAAATATATAAAACATTACTTTCCATGAGCTGGAACAGTTCAAAAACATATTCATTTTTGTAGTGTTTTTTTTTCGGAATTCCATCAGTTAAACAAATTACGAAGAAAGTCTGATCTATGCTAAATAGGGATGTATTTAGAGGTTTCCCGAGTCTCTGGAGGTGTCTTATTAAAGTACAAACCAAAGATTTTGATGTTTCACCGAAAAAAAAAGAATTGGCGGACGTAACTTGCGCTAACGTAATTTTCTTTAATATGAATCAAATGTATTCATATCCAGTATCTTCAGAAGACTGCTTAAAAACTGACTGCTTTAATTTTTATATTCCATCCACAAGTTTTTGGTATGCTATTATTTTGCATTCTTGTGGCTATATTAATCAGCTCATATACAAACTCTAATGTATAGCTATTCAGCAGCTCCATAAAATTAATAATTTTCAAAAATATGAATGGTTAGCTATTTGTTACCCTCTATGCATAAGAAAATACTGAAGAAGAGTATCCAAAGGAAAACAAGAAAATTAAAGGAGGCATAGCAAAATTAATATCTCCGAATTATTCATTATTTCATATATTTCAGTATATGACAATTATTATAATATCGTTAGATAGCCGAGATTCAGATTTATCCATCCACCGAAGCATATTCTAAAGTTGCTTTGTTTTTGTTTTTTACATACATTGACAAATATATTGAAAATGCTTAAGAACTTCCAAACATGCAAAATAGATCTTTTTTTTCTTCAGAAAGAATTAATTTACATTACAGCTCCATAAAATTATAAACTATACAAATATAAAAGGTTAGCTTTTTGTTACCCTCTATGCAAAACAAAATACGGAAGAGGAGTAGCTAAAAAAAACAAAAAAAAATTAAAAGACATACCGAAAATTAATATCTCTGAATTATTTATTATTTCATATATTTTACTATTTGACAATTATTATAATATCATTAGATAGCCGAGATTCAGATTTATCCATCCACCGAAGCATATTCTAAAGATGATTTTTCTTTTTATGTTTTTAAAAACATATTGAACGTACTTAAGAACTCTGAAACATGCAAAATAGATTTTTTCTTTTCTTTTCTTTAGAAAGTAAACCCTTTTCCAAAAAAAAGGTCAAACCTCAATAATTGAGATCATATCTTAAAAGTTGAGGCTGCAGGCTAAAAACTAACCTGAAATCTGTTTTTGAAATAAGATAAATGTAAACTTACAGAACCGTATAAGTCTTAGAAAATTAGGAAAACCCTAGAGAGAGGATCAATTTTTGATGCAAAAGAAGTTTGATGGAGGTTTGCTGTTTTAAAACTTATTGGGTGTCAAGTTTAAAAAAAAAACTTCTATAAAAAACAGGAGAAAATGAAGAAAAAATATATTATGGAAGATATCACTGTAAATATGTCAAAAAACTTATAAGAAATGTACCCTTATATTTAACTTTCTGATTGCTGTAGCAAAAGACAAATACTGCCATTTCTTGGCTATAAACTATTTGAAATCAAACTGTGATTGAACGATTGAGAATGTGTAAGAACATTTAAGCTCTGCATTAGTCTGCATAAAATATAAATCTATGTATTAATATGTCCACTATTAAAATTCTTTAGGGTTAAACACTTCAAATTATTAATTATTTGCCTTATCTAAAAAAGAATACGGCATTGGACTTTTACAATCCCTACCGGTGGCGCTGATCTCCGTTTCTTGGACACTGATGATTATGTACACTGATAATTATGATCGTAAAATGCAAAAAAATTATTTCTGATACCACTACTTACAAAAAACTGGATTTCGATTTTACGGATATATTTGTAAACTCGATAAGAAAGGAATTGGAGCCGCTGAAAAACATTTTACACATTACCCTACAATTTTATAATAATTTTATCGAAAAGATTGTTCCGCACCCAAGATCTATGGTCTACCCAAAATTCATAAGACAGGAGTCCCCCTCCGTCCCATTGTATCAACTTTCTCGTCACCTGTTAAGAAATTAGGAAAGTCGTTGTCAGTGGCATTGCATCCACTCTTAGAAACACAAAAACCATATTTAAAAATTCCACTGGTCTAACTAATAAGTTAAAAAATGTTCACATTGCAGGAGAATTTAATTCTCTGTAGTTTTGATGTGGTTTCTAAATATTCGAATTGTAATGTAAAAAAGTGCGAAGATATATTAAGGATTAAATTACAAAAGCACTTTGATTTGATACAAGATGTGACCATGGCTAATTTGGAGATTGAAGTCATTATGAAAATGGTTATCCTTGCAAATGAATATAGAAGCAAGTGTTTGGTTTGCCAAATGAAAATTTGCCATCACAAAAATTTTCTATCATAAATAATCCTACCAGAATAATTTTATTTACTGTTTTACTAACAGTCAAAAAGACTTTATAAAACTCCTGCCTCCTCCCTCCTAATTGGATGCTTTGTCTTTTGTTGAACATTGGAAGGCAGTGCTGTGCTGATCAAGGGAACGCCAACTTATTGGATTCAGATACACCCGGTGATACGTGCCACGTGTGGCGGAAACTGTGTTGTGCATGTGGCACTCTGAGATTATTAAAGGTGATAGAAAGTGGCTGACCCCTCGGTCTTGATTACTGCTTAAAAAAAAAAATCATACTTCATGGCATTTGAATTTATTAATGTACAAATTAAAAAGACAAAACCAATCAAAACTCCTTACAAGATCAAAAAACAAAATCAAAGGGCCAAGGGTAAATAACAGGTTTTGAAGAACTAAAATTATAACAGTTCTAATTAGCTCTAATAAAATTAGACCTAAGATTATAACATAAGAAGTAGACGGAGAGTTTAAGACATGTAAAAATTAGGCGTACAATATATATATATATATATACCCAAGTACACTTGATAATGGTACACTACACCGTATTTGGGAAAACACTTCTAGCTTCTTATCGCAAAAAATGAATAATAGCTTGGTTAAAACAGATCTCTGTAATAAAGGGCATAAACAATATAAAAAGTTGTTGAAGAATGTGTTCTTCCAGTAGTAGTTTTTTGTTTGTACCCCACCTACATTGCTTGAATCACATAAATGCACTCCGGGTGGTATGAAGTATTTGGATTATGAATTTGTCTGCCCAAGTAATTTCACAGGAGAAAGGAGGTTTTTACACGGCGTTGAACCTTCAGTTTAAATATTACTATTTGTTGACGAGGCACGGAATGATAAAGTTTTTTTAGAAGGGGTTGAATGGGGGGAGGACTAACAAATTAAATGAAGTTACAAATTTTATAAAGAATATTGGAAACAAAATAAAACAGGAAGTTTATGGGCTTGTGGCCTCTAGAGCAGACATGTACGCAGACTTTTTTGGGGGGGGGGATTATACGCCCTTCCTGAAAAAAGGGAAGTCAGCTAACATATACTCCTCGTAACACCCAATTACAGTGTCGCCAGTTTTATGCAAGCTTCTAGAAATGCTTATATTGTCAAATGTTAGACATTGTTGCCAAATGCCAAACCACCAGTTTGTTTTAACGGTAGGACTTGGTTCCACTGATGCTCTGTTCGCCCTTGCTGCTATTCAGTCTGATTCTGAGGCAATGGGTGATCCACTAGTTATTGGCTCTTTTGATATGAGCCGGGCTTTTGAACGAGGACCGGGCTGCTTTTATTAGCGCTCGGAACGAGTAAGTTAAAGCCGCATGTCAAGCTACAGCCAATTACAAACACGAGTTTGTAGACAAACTTGAAAGTACCCCTGCAAAAGTGGCAGTGAAAGAAGCTCTACCGTCATCTAAACCAACATCAGTTCCCCCGCTTCATGTTGAAGGGACGATGATCTAGTAAGGTCAGGAAAAGGTAGATGTTCTTGTAAAAGCCTTTTCAAAGGTCTCCTTACTTGATGTCGACGGATTCTCCCCTCAAACTTTCCACCAAGAACGGATGCGAAAAGCACCAGCGTTGACATAAGTATTAATAAGGTGCTCAGAATGTTAACCCAGCTGGATGTCATCGAAGCTTCAGGACCCAACACAATTCCCAATCTCAAATTGTCCTCGACGACTTCATATCAAAAGGACACCCAGTTTTATACGAAGTACCCCAAGCAAGTGTTCCTAGAATAAATCTTTTCATGGTGTTCATGTTCTGTTTCAAAATGGTGAACATGAATTTCTATTTTGGAGTGGCATCAAAATTGTCTAAGTGCTTAGACTCAGATTTTACACTGACCTAGTTTTATCTGTCCTTATAAGACAGTTAAAATTGTTTCAGAATATTAGGTAACTGCTAAACACGGCTAAATATTTATTCTACGGAAAGAATATAGGACTTTTTGTCTAATAGATATATTCAGCACTTTATGATATTTTTTTACGGTATAAAATGAAGCATTTTTTTCTTTTGAGTGAGTTATGTGTTTTCAGTAAAGTGCCGGTTCGCATAATACGCTAAACAACGCAGGGAAATGTCATACTTTCATACCAACGGTATGAACCTTCCCCGAAAAAAAATCTTTTGGAACCCCAGCCCTCCGAAAAATTTTGGATATGGGACTAGTACAGACACGGACAAGAGGCCTTTAAAAACTGCTCTTTCGTGATATGTTTCCTATCGCCACAGCAGCCAGCTGTCTTCGGACAAGGAGCACCCCTCCTCTAGAATTTTGAAAAATATCTTTTTTGGGTATTGTCATCAAAATTTACTGTTTGATATAATTTTCGTTAACAAACAACGAAACTATAAACGACAAACTATAAATTTTGAAAAACATGTTTTGCAACCCCTCCTTCAGGTCCATGAATAGACGCCACTGGATAACAGTTGGAAAATATGCCTACGAGCTTCTTAAGTCCATCAAAATTTGACCTAAAATTGAAATCAAAGTTGACATAGCCACTTACCAAATTAAACTGATGTTTCAAGAAACATGAGCTTGAAAAATTTATTATGCAATCCAGCGATTATAAAAAGGTGTTTAAACACATATTTTTGCATATGTAGACATAATTATAAATATGGGGATTCAGCAAAATTAATTTTTCTGAAACAGCAACCTAATACATTAGCTCAGGCTATTTTTCAAATATTCAACTATTATTAACTGCCTAATGAAAAGTTAATTATTTACTAATTTAAGTGCTGCTCTTGGCGCTACAAAACGCGCCTCTTTTCATTCACATCGTTTTTATTACTACAATTTTAGTTGCGTCTCAGCATTCAAAGAGAAAGGATAACAAATGAGAAGAGAATATTTATGTTGAAGATGTATCTGATCTATCTGTGTTATTTGTTAACATTATCTTGTGCTTTTAATTTGGAACCCAGGTTAACAATTGTTAAACAAGGTAGTGCTGATTCTTATTTCGGATATTCTGTTGCTGAGCATCAGGAAGTGGATGATTTGGGACAAGTGACTGATGGATGGTAAGGTGTTTTTCTAGTAGGCCTAAATCTGTATTTAGAAGAGAGCCAGATAAGCTGGGCCAAGAGTCAAGAAAATGGAACTATTTATTTATTTATTTATTAATACCAAATACGGTAAGCTTTCAAGCTTGTCGCAATAAATATAATAAATAGAAGTTATGACACCATAATACACAACATAATACATAATACAACTGACAACATAGTACACACATATAAATCGATGAAAATAACGACTACAACAAACACTGACAAATAATACTATAAATTATTTAAAAATGATTTACTTTGAAAATTTGTTTCTGCTAGTCTTGTTTTGAATTTATTTATGTCATCTGTTAGAAATGTTTTAGGTGGAAGGTCATTCCACGGCTTCCACACCCTGCTGTAAAATGAATTTTGGCCTATTTTCCTTTTTGAAAATGAAGGGTACAATTTATGTGGGTGATAACGGGTCCTGTTAGTGTCATTAAATGTAAAGAACTGTGATGTACTTACATTATCAATGCCTTTGATTATACGGAATGTGTTAATAATGTCTGCCCTATCCCTTCGGAATTGAAGACTTGACAATCATAGCCTGTGCAGTCTATTTTCATACGGCAAATGTTTCAAATAAGGTACAAGCTTAGTTGCTCTTTGGTGTATTTTTTCAACCCTTGCTCTGTCATTTTTATTCAATGGATACCATACTGACGAATTGTATTCGAGTATAGGTCGAACTGTTGATTTATAAATGGCAATGAATGAACGGAGATTAAACTTACGGAAATTCCGTCTAAGACATAATACCTGATAGTTTGCCTTACGAGTTACTTCAGAGACATGCTTGTCAAACCTAAGACTAGAATCAAAATGAACACCAAGGTCACGGACATTTTCAACAGGTAAGATTGAATGTCTAGCAAGATAGTATTGGTAACTTTGTTCTTCTTTGCCGAAGTAATGGACAACCCTATAGGCCTACTTATGTTCGTTGACAAACATGGAGTTAGCATTACACCAATTGTGCACTGCATCCAAGTCTTTTTGAAGCAACGAAGCTTCATCTGAATTTGTCAAGGAGCGGTAGAACTTTACATCATCTGCGAACATTTTAGTAGTGGAATGGTGGACAACAAGAGGCAAGTCATTGACGTAAAGGCAGAAAAGTACTGGACCAAGGCAACTACCTTGTGGAACACCACTTAAAACTATCTCATCAGAGGACAAAGCATCACCTACAATCACTTTCTGCGTCCTGCCAGTTAGATAATCACCAATCCAATTCAACGTTCTGGCACCAAGATGATACACCTCACACTTTTGAAGTAAAAGCGGAATGGAAATTTTATCAAACGCCTTAGAAAAATCTATATAGATGCAATCAAACCTGAGACCTTCATCTGCCATCGTATGGAAGTCAGTAATTACTTCCAAAAGCTGTGTATTACATGAACTTTTTTTTACAGAATCCGTGTTGAGATGGATGCCAAAGAAGATTCGATTCGAAATAATTTTGTATTCTCTTGACAATTAGTTTTTCTATAACTCTGGAAAAAATTGAATTTTTTGATATTGGTCTATAGTTTTTAAATTGCGTTTTTGTGCCACTTTTATACAGGGGTTTAATTATTGCTTTTTTCCATGCCAAAGGGCAAGTACCAAACGCCAGACACAGATTATACAAATGTGTCAGTGGTTCAGTAAGTACTGTTGCAAGCTCTCGGATCATATGGTTTGAAAATTCATGAATATCTGGTGATTTATTTGTGTCAAGATGCTTCAAGACCTCAAAAACTTGTTGATCATCAAAGTCAGAATCATCAAAATCTATTGTGAAATTGGTAGAAAAATTAGGATCAATAGGAGTTTCATTGTGAGGTCGTGTAAAAACAGATGAAAAAAGTTTATTAAAATGTTCAGCTTTTTCATTATCATCGTCTATATTTGTCTGTGTTTCAGGGTCAGTGAATGAA
This sequence comes from Artemia franciscana, assembly GCF_032884065.1. Taxonomy (NCBI): domain Eukaryota; kingdom Metazoa; phylum Arthropoda; class Branchiopoda; order Anostraca; family Artemiidae; genus Artemia; species Artemia franciscana. The sequence continues at coordinate 44,646,347 of NC_088866.1, read as the reverse complement.
GTTGAGGATGGGGACTGTGATGTCTGGTTTTTTCTTAAATATTTCCAAAGCCTTTTTGGGCGACTTTGAGCTGATGCAATGACAGAAGATTCAAGTGCCTCACGATTTGACCGAAGAAGCCTAGTTGCTCTATTTCTTGCTCTTTCATATCTTATCCATGACTCAGTGCTTCTTATTTTAATATATTCGCGCCACCGATAATTTTTTTCGCTAATAGCTTGTAGAATTTCTCGAGGAAGAGTTTGCCTATTTTTATAGAGCCGACAATAAGCTACAGTCGGAATAAATTTGTTTTGACCCACTACCAAAGTCTCATGAATCACCTCAAATACTTCATTAACATTGTATTTATTTTCCCTCAACTGTTCCGTGATACATAGTGATAAAATGAAATTTCGGAAAGACTCATAATAGCTTTTAGTGTAATTATATTTAAGAGTCTGTCTTTGAGGAGTAGGATCATCACCTGAAGATTTTAATGACAGTTTAAGAACAGTGTGATCACTTTTTCCTAATGGAGGTAGAATTTCAATATTTCTAACATCATCAGGAGATTTTGTGAGGGTAGGTTCAATGGAGGGTAGGTTAAAATCACCCACCACTAATACCCTTGAACTAACTGTTGAAACATTGTGAAGATACTGTAATAAATTTGCATTATTATTTGGAGATAGCTCATTAACACTAGGACTTCTATACACTGCAACAACTCTAATACTATTTGTAGACCTAGGAAATTTTACATCAACCACCAAACATTCACTAATACTCAGTGCTAAAGGATCATTTACTTCTGTGTACTTAAGCAACGAATGAACATAAACAAAAATTCCACGTTTATAGTTAGTATTCACTAATAAAGTATAACCTTCAACCTGTTGAAAATATGCATCTGGATGTGCACAATTCTTAGGCAAAGATTCAGTAATAACAACAACATGAGGCTTATGCACTGACATCAATGACTGTAGTTCTTCAATTTTATTTGATAAAGTATCTGCGTTGGTGTAGAGCACAAGGAAATTATTATTCCATAACTGTTTCCTTAGGGATTTGCGAGCTATTTTCACCTCGAAAAGAGCTTATCTTTACAAGTTCTAGACCACCTTTTCCATCTTTAATTTCCAGTTTTGTGAGATCATGAGAAAAGTTAAAAGTCGGGTATGAGGATTTTATGGTGTTCAGGTTACCACTCAAGAAGAAAGAAGCAGTATCACGTTCTATGGGGCTAGGGAAAAACAGTTTGATCGGACGGCATTTTCCATTATTTAGTCTTCCCAAACGAACTGTAAATGAACATTTGACAGGGCAATTCTGCAAAATTACTTGATTCAGTAGCTTTAAATCAACCTTATTTTGACTTTTCTTAGTACTACAGTTTGGATCCTCTTGAAGTCCATATACAACTAAATTTTTTTGCTTCATGACTAAATCTTCTACAATATCATTGGCTGTTTCTTTGCTTTTTATTTCATTTTTCAATTTTTCACTAAGGTTATCAAATTCGACTTTTAGCGATGTATTGGCGTGCTTCTTTACATCCTCAACAGAACATGGCAGATACCTCTTTTTCTATCTGTGTTAATCGATCACTTATTGGTTTCAGTAGTTTTTCAAATTTATCTTGAAGCTTAGTTTCGATTGTTGAAAATGAACACCTAATTTCACTCTTTAGTATGTCTTTGATCTCACTGGGTGATATTCCTTGAGTTCCAGAGCCTTTTTGCTCTGCAAATAGGACAATACCAGAGTGACCCAAGCCGACGTGTCATCTTGTTTAACAAATCATACTCTGACTTGCTCATTTCAATGCATTCAATGTACATCCATGCATCACACATATCGCATGAAAGGGCACAACTATCATCCTTTAGCCCAATATCACATGCTTTGCAGCAATCTAGATCTTTTCTTGGTGATTGTCTCTGACGTTTGCTGCTCATATCTGTATCCAGCCGGACTACTACAGTGCTTTTTTGAAAAATATGATAACACTGCGCAGGGACGGAATTCAAAATATGTTACAAGCGTGCTTTTGTTGAAATGCAGTTTTTATTGTCAATATAAGTATCACTAAAACGTAATCAAAAATGCTGAGATCAATTTAATTACTTTTTAGCCGATGCTGAAACAATGAAAAACGGCTGAAACAACCTGTTCTATGGCGTTACGGAAATGTAGCGTTGGCAACTGCAAACTTTTTAATTTCGGAAGAAAAAGAACCGTTTCGTTTGTTTTTGATTATTTGGCTTGTTGGGAAATACCCATGGGGATAGAAAAAATAGAAAACCCATGGGGATAGACATCAAAAAGAGAAGCACAGGGCTAGACAGCCCCATTTTTTCGGCATGAAGATCAGGTTGAAATTCATGCTGCACTTGGCATGTTATAACGCTCAATGAGCCAACTGAGGTTGAAAAAAAAAGAATGAACAACTAAATAACAGTGGCATTATAAGAATGTTTTAAATTGTTTGTATTGTAACTAGCAACTTTTGTTTTATATTTCTCGGATGACTTTTAGTCCTTTTTACTTAGGAGCACTTTAGAATATCGTAAGTGCTCTTAATGTCTTACAGTTTATAGTTACATTATTATTTTCCTTGTATTCTTTGAGACAGATAGTCCCCGTTGCATTTTATAGCCAGATCCTTGTATCGTTGTTTGTTAGTCCAATAAAAATAACCTTATTTATAATCAGCCTCTATAATGCTGTTTAAGCTTTTCTTCTATACTCAGCAGGCACGCCTCGTATAATTAGTCAGGCCAATGCTAAGGAAACGTTTCCTTAGTTTTGCTCACCCTTAGGATCATACCCCATACCCGCTCAAAGGTTCAGACTAACAACCAATTTACTACTACCAATTTTACTTTACCAAAATGATAGATTACGTCATCGTAAATCAGAGATGAACATGGTCTATCACCAGCTGCCGAACGTACAGTAAGTTGAACTAGGCAACACCGACCACAGACCCGTAGGTGCATTTCATCGTGCACGTCTTAAGAAATGTGAATCAAATACCAGAGTTCCCCGCTTCAATCTCCGCATTCTGAAAGTCTACAGTATCAGAGAAAAGTGTGCTGTGGAAGTATCAAATAAATTTGAATAAATAAAAGAAGAAATAAATAAAGAGATCGTGAGAGAATACCGTCATTAGTATATTGACAGGGGGGGCGTTTACCCTCCAAAGAGATTGCTAGTGATCAGAGCCAAATGGTGGCACCCTTGGTCTAGAGTTTGGCCAGTTTGACCGTTTGATCACGTTACCATACCCTGGACAAGGGTATACCTTAATACGATATTACCATACTCTATATTTACGGCACAGTTGTTGTGACCGCGAGGCATTCCATCACAATATATGGCGGTCTTGTTGGTTCCACTACAATAAATGGTGCAAGGACCATTACCGCACCAATATATATATATATATATATATATATATATATATATATATATATATATATATATATATATATATATATATATATATATATATATATATATATATATATATATATATATATATATATATATATATATATACATAAATATATATATATATATAAATATATATATATATATACACATAAATAATATATATTATTATTACATATTTATTATATTATTACTATATTATATTATTATTACATAAATATATTATTATATAATATATTATTATCATTTCAAATATATATATATATATATATATATATATATATATATATATATATATTATATATATATATATATATATATATATATATATATATATATATATATATATATATATATATATATATATATATATATATATATATATATATATATATATAAACATAAGCAAATTAAAACAAGGTCAAAAAACAAGACAGTCAATGATGAAACGATGAACAAAATCGCCTGTTTTATGTATGCATGAGGTTGCATAAAAAGATTCGTTGAATCTTTTAATTTTTTTTACAGATGAAAGAATGCTACCCAGTAGAGGGTTTGGAATACGATGAGAAGCCCCTTTGAACGCCTCCAATTTATTGTAACAGTGAAGGACGATATCAACGCTGATGTGAGTTAGTCCTATCTGATTCTACATTATATTTCAGCCTATTTGACTTTTTATTGTTCATAATATTTAATATGCTGAAATATTACGAGAAACATCACTGGCCATACTATCAAACTTAAAAAGAACCCTTTAGAATTAAATATCTAAGGCTTGGAAAAAAATTAATGAAAATACACAAATTCCAAAAAAGAAAAAAGAAAAAACATTCACTTATGTTCCAAAAAACCCCCTAGCTACCTTTGTCTAACATTTAATCATCAAAAAGTACGAGATAGCTGTGGGTAGGACTCTTTTAATGCAATTACATTGGGACGCTGTTAGGAGTAACAAATACGTTTGCTGCTTTTGTACTCGATAGAGTAAAAAGCCTGGATGAAACGATTGTTATGGCTAGACGTATATTTGTTTTCGCCATACTGTCCGTAGGCCGACACAGCTGTGCATTGGAATACTATAAGGTCATACAGCCTGACAAAGAAAGTATAGCTTTTGCATGAACATTTATTCAACAAAAAAGTCTGTCATGTATAAACTCTTTGAGAGGCTTTCATCAGAAAATCAAGTTTGTATTGTGTTTACTTGAAGTATCTAAACGATCTGATTTCTCTAGGTAATAATGATACTTTGCATAATTGCAGCATTTTTTTTCTTTTTTACATCCTTTTGTTTTCTTTTATGGACATAATATCAATTTCCGTTAAATTTTCGGGAATATTCGTCATCAACACAATAATCAAGTTTTCTAAACACTGGTAGAGAGCTTGTGTGACGAATTTTGTATCGATTTTGTCTTTTAAGATGTGACTGCTTTGCACTTGTCCGTTACTCTCCATTCAGACTACTTACATTGAAGCCCTAGTATCCTTCTAATTCCCCTCGGATGTATTTTTACCAGTTTACTTATGCCTTCCTTGTGCTAAATCAAGTATGTTTTTTGGGATTTTAACGGAAGCGAAACATATTAGATTAGGCACCAGAGCCACTTACCCATTTGGAAGGAGTTGAAATAGAGGTGAATTTAAAGAGCGATTGCCCTGAAAACACCAATTTTTAAATTAAGCTCATTAACTACAGCTGTAACTGTTGAGTTAAACCTTGGTAAGCAAAGTTTTACCTACTTTTGATATGGTTTTTTTTTCGTCATGATGGTGAACCAGCAATAAGTGCACAACGTTTTATTTGTTATTTCCATGTTTTTCAATTTACCCCTCCATACTTCTGATACCATGTGCTGTTTTCCTACATTCAACCATTTCGTCCTGGTTAAAAATTGGCAGAAACTTATACTGGTAATTTCTTCAAGTAACGAGTCCCCTATGGATAAAAATTAACTCATATAATCAAAAATTCACAAAATAAGCTTTTCAAGGAAAAGTAAAGATACACAAAAAGCCAAAAATGAGCAAAAAAAAGTCAAATAATTTTTCAATTGTATCATGAGTACAAATCTTTATAAATAAGTAATTGAAACCCAAAACAAACATAATTTACAACAAAGCTTCCGGTCAAACTCAAAACGAGTAGAAACTAAGACAAGTAGGAGTGGCGCCTCCTATCCAACTTTCCCTGAATGTTTCATCGTAATACCCTTAGCTTCAGTAGTAATAGAAGTAGTTATAATCGTAATTTTCTAGAAGTAACAGTCATAGTTTATCTATTTATATCCTACAAAATGCAATAGGGAAACTGTGGATAAAGAAAAAACAAACGCGAGGGTGCATCAACGATGTCAAATTTAGAAATGATTCTATGGCTCTGGTACCACCGGCGCAAACGCAACAGATATTTACGATGCTTAAAATAGCTGGAGCGTATTTCCTTTTTTATATATTATTATTATTATCACTACAGGTTCCACGACTCCATCATAGATGATGATTTGCCGCTAGTCCTGGTATTTACCTCATTTTCCAAGACTAAGGTATTTGTTATACCTTCTCTTGAACGCGTCAAGAGGAGGATTTTCTGAAATTACCTCTGCTGGCAATCTATTTCATGGGGCAACTGATCGCCAGGCAAAACTCGTTTTCAGATATTCTTGGTGGGGAGTACCCTGCTCAAGGTAGTCTTGACGAGCTCAATTTTGGGAAGTTGATCATAAGGGCTTTGCTCTATCAGGAACGAGATTCGATAGCTCTTCTGATGGAGGGCTATACATGTACTTGTAGAAGACCAACATGGATGCCCTGTCGTGGCGTTCCTTGATCAACTGCAAGGTTTTAGCTTTTGTGTTGCCACAGGTTGCTGCAAGAATTGCTCCGTTTTGAATTTATTGGAGTGGAGTAATGTGGCTTTAAGGTGCACCAGTGAAGAGAGGACATGCTTAATCCATGACAGGTTTGATGCACAAAATAAAAAGTGGCAGAATAGACTCATCAAGGAAAAGATTTGCATCTTAGGATAACTCCTAACTTCTTGGAACAAGAGCATCTAATGTTACTGAGATGCTCAGTCCATGAGAGATCTGAAGAGAAATTAACTCCAAGTAGGTGCAGTGTATCAACTCGCGTTGTTGCCTCTCTTTTGAAGATGAAATCTGGATGAGCCCTCATATTACGTGCCCTAGAAATTAGGAGCTTTTTCGTTTTTGATGTGCCAAAACTTACGAGCCATGCATCTGCCCACGTCTCATTTCTCTCCAGGTCAGCCCGAATCTCCAACTTGGGTTTACTTTGATCTTCTTCTTTTGCAATTGATGTTTTTTGTAGTCGTGTCATCAGGGAAGAGATGAGGTTTCTTCATTAGGTTTTCCCTTTAATCGTTTATCAATACCAAAAAAAGAATTAGCCCAAGAATATTTCCTTGGGGCGCTCCTGGTAAGACTGGGTGTCTTTTGATATGAATCCATCGAGGATAGTTCGCAATGATCGTTGATGAAGAAAGTCAGCAAGCACCTCAAATAGTCAACTGTCAATTCCATACGCTTTTTGTTTACAAAGAAGTCCCTTGTGCCATACACGATCAAAGGCTTTTGCGATGTCAAAGGAGAGATGAATATCGTGCTCCTTAGGAAGGAACTCAATCCACTCTTGATACTGTGCACTCAGACAATCTTATGTACACCTTTCTTTTGCGAAAGTTATATTGCGTGTCTGCCAACAACAGATTTGACTGAATGTATTGGTAAGAGTCTTGTAATGACGCTTTCATAACTTTACCTACACAGTACAGGAGATTTATTGGACGATACGATCTTACATTTTTAAGGTCTGACTCTGCCTTTGGAATAGGGACCATATGAGCTGTTTTCCAGAATTTTGGGACTGGTCCCAAAATCGTCTGCGAAGCCCTCTCTATACAGTAAGGTGAGAGGACCAGTAAGCTTAGTGGCTCATTTCTTAAGGATGAGATTGGGAATCGTGTCAGGTCCTGAAGTTTTGGTGACATCCAGCTGGATTAGCCTTTTGAGCTCGGTACTAATAGTTATATTAACGTTGGTGATTTTTTATCGGTTCATGACGGAAAGGAGAGAGGGGAGACTCCGTCTTCCTCAAGTTGGGAAATCTTTGAAAAGGCTTGTGCAAGAGCATCTTCCTTTTCTTGGTCTGACTCGATCATCGTCCCTTCAAAATAAAGAGAGGGAATTGATGGTGATTTAGATGATGGTAGAGCTTCCTTTCACAACCCCCCACCACCGCTTTGCAGGGGTGCTTTTCAGTTTGTCTAAAAACTTATGTTTGTAATTGGCTCTATCTTGATGTGTAGCTTTAACAGACTTGTTTCGTGCGCTAGTAAATACAGCCCGGTCCAAGTCGGATCAAGTTGAACACCATATCTTGTGAGCCTTTTTTCTTTCCTTGATTGCCTTTCTACAACCAGCATTGAACCAAGGCTTATCTTGAGATAAGACTTTTATTGTTTTTGATGGAACGAATTGCTAAATGGCCTCCGTAATCGCTTTTTCGTAAAGTGCCACTGCTTTATCCGGGGCTTCCTTTAAAAATCAATTCCACGGCTTTACCGATAAGAAGTTTCGCAGACCATCCCAGTCTGTGTGGTGATACCGCTTGATGGTTCGCTCGTGCCTTACGTGCGGAGGTATTCTGAGATTTCCACGAGCTATAACCGCCACATGCTTTCTGGCAAAAGGAAATCTTTTGACAATAAAGGAATCTGAATGATCAATTAACAAGAGATCAAGCCGGGATGATCCATGAGGGCCAATATAAGTCTCAAATTCAACAAGCTGTTCTAGGCCATAAGTAAGACTCGGGTCTAGCATGAGTCACACAACTTTTTAGTCTGTGGCCATGATGAATGTTGAAGTCTCCTTGGATTTTTTTTACCGGATTTAGGGAACATTTGCTTCACAAATTCCTAGGAATCTTCAAGATGATCGTTGATTTTCATCTTTGGTGGGTTATAGACTCTACCAATTACAAATGATTTGTTTGGCTGGTTTGATTTCACCCAAAGGACCTCCTTTTCGCTATGAATCGAAAGTGCCAAAAAAGGGATGTTATTTTTGAGGTATATACCAGCACCACCTCCACCAAAAGCCGAGCTTCTGGGGTTTTGTGACCCAGCCTTAGCAGAGTATAACCACGAATGTTATTCTCACTATCAATGACGCCAGAATTCAGAATTCCTTCGTATCCTTCTTGCGAAGAAGGAAAGCAAAATCAGTATGATAAAAACGGCAGGGGCACAAAAACTAGATTAAAGGCGACAAAGTCCTCTTCGATTATACCGAGTACGATTGGGAGAACTTTTTTCGTAACCAGTCTGCATACTTTTCAGCATGCTGGGCATGATAGCGGAGCAAGTAGACAAAAGTGACGTGAAAAAAGATTGACATAACCATTTAATACTTGGTGAACATGACATTGTTGAAGAACTCAAGCAAAGTGTTGTTGATTATGGCGGAGGACTTGCAAAACACAAAAGCTCACATTTGGCAGCATGAACTGAAAGGCCTACTGTAGACGGGTGGAGATCCCCGGAGAGGATACCATAGGACCATTAGATAGCTCAAAGGGTTGGTGCCGTCCAATTTGCCATAACAGCTTCCTAAACTATTATGCGGTTCTATTACTCGCATGGGCCATTACACAACATTTTATTTTCTCTCCCTCATTGCTGACGCACAGGAGAAAAAGAGCTTTAAAATAAGAGGTTACCTTACCTATTCAGAGCCCAGTTGAGGCATTTAAACCAATTTGATGAAAACAGAACTTTTTTTAACTTTATAAATAAGAAATTGCTTTTTTTTTGTTCAATAAGCCTATTTTAATGGGTAATTATTTCAACTTTTAATGTTTAATGTTTTTAACATGGAATGAAAGGTTCAATAATGCAAAATGAGCATAAATAACAATTTATTAAACAGCATTTAATTTTCTCAACCTCATTGCTGACACATAGGAGGAAAAGTGCTTTAAAATAAGAACTTACCTTACCTATTCAGAGCCCAGTTGAGGCATTTAAGCCAATTTGAGGAAAACATAGAATTTTTTTTTTTAATTTAATAAATAATAAATTACTTTTTTTGTTCAATTTAGCCTATTTTAATGAGTAATTATTTCAACTTTAATGTTTAATGTTTTTACCAGGGAAAAAACGTTTAATGAGGCAAAATGTGCATAACTAACAATTTTCAAAGTTTGCTCATGTGCCAAACCCTAAACAAAGGATTCATATGTTTAAGGGCGAAGAAAACGGTTGGATATATAAAAAATATTTGTGAAATTGTAGTTTTGTTTATCCAGTTTAATCGTAATATTGAGCTTAATAAAAATATTTATAGTGGAATGAAATTTGTGTTTGAACTTGATTAGTTCATATTGAATATAAGATAAAGCTAATCACAGTTGGATAGATTGACTTCTTCTATCATTTCAGTGTGCACTGTAAGTACAATTTTATATAGTCTTGTGAATTATATACAGTTGAAGTGGTAACACCCTGGAGATGAACATACCCTCAGGCCCCTTGGGGCTGATGGTGGCCTACCTGGAAAATGGACAAAAAGTGTATATCCATGCCCCTCAGCCTAATCCTGAGGCTACAATGAATGAATTTGTACCTAATATTGACAACAGAAAACCTATGCTCTACAATATGTTACCCAACCCGCTACCAATCCATAATACTTATGCTCCACTAATGGTGACAAGTGAAGAGGATGCTGCACAGGAAGAAATGGAAGAAGAAAGGATCCTTTCACAAGCAGTAGACCCCAAGATTGTGGAGGGTCACATTGAAGCTGAATTTCCCAGGTTTGGAATGAGCTCAGATCTTGGGAGGAAAAGAAGAGTCATATCACCTGGACTTAGCCCCAACCAAGCAAACAAGAAGAGTTTTGAACTCAGGAATCCTCAACATAAGGATTACCCTGTTAATATAACACAAGAGGAACCCATAGAAATGAAGATACAGCTGCAAATGGACATTGCTATGGCAGGACAAAGAATCCCCAGTGACAAAATATTAGAAATTAGCCTAAGAGAAATGCTACAAGGTAGTAAATTTGATTATGAAGTCGACAAATTGCGAGAAAAGGGCACAATATATGTAGCAAATGAGGAATCAGCCTCCAAACTACTAAAATCCACTAAAATAGCCAATACTGACGTTACGATATTTCGAAAGGCAATAACAGTAAGAGGAATCATCAAAGGAATTCCTAAAGAGTACAGTTCAGAAGACCTAATAGGAATGACTCAGGCTCCTGTCAAGATTCTAAATGCAGAAAGACAAAAATGGTACAATAGAGACAACAAAACTCCAGAAGATAGTTATGCAGTGATGCTGACTTTTGAAAGCAATAGTCTACCTTCCTCTGTCTGGTCTGCAGGAAGAAAAAGAGAAGTGCTACCATATGTAAGAAGAATACTGCAGTGTCATAAATGCCAGAGATATGGACATGTACAGAAATACTGCAGAGCACAGCAGCCTAAATGCCTGAGATGTGCTGGAGATCATGACTCAGGAGTCTGTCAGTTATAAAACAAAGACATTCAAAACAGAACAAACTCCTACAGTTGCGCAAACTGCAAAGGGTCACACGCCTCTACATCATCACAATGTCCTATAAGAATGCAGAATAAAAATATTCTCGAAATTGCGGAAAAAAACCAAATCAGCTACAAAAGAGCTACCACAACATATAGAAGCTATGCAGACGTTATCAACAAAAAACAGGACCAGCTCTTAAACCCAAAACCATCAGCCTACGATGTTAACTATATTGCAGAACAAACAGCAAAGAAAATCACCTTGGGTATTTTGCTGAACCCAGAACTATTGAACCTAGAAAAACTACCTCTAACAGATCGAATAAATAAACTGTGTGAATTGGTTGAAAAACTAAACATTCGTATAAATAGAAATGAGGTAAACCAGGTAGTACAAATGAACCAAATTCTTAGCCAGAAATGATGATTTTTTTAAAAATTTTAGCATGGAACTGCAACTCCATCAAAAATGAAAAGAAATTTTTATTAGAGAGTTTCTGTAATGATAATAAGGTGGATATTATTTGCTTGCAAGAGACCTGCCTTAAGCCCTTTCATAGTTCACAACCAAATTTCAAAAATTACAACTGTCTAAGATATGATAGGTTGGACTCCCAAAAGGGGGGTGTATTAATATGCATTAGAAGTGGGCTACATTTTACTGAGATTACTATCAACTTTATAGAGGAACACATCGAAAAGTTTGAAGCAGTTGGCTGCAAGATCTTTTTGGATAATCAATTAAAACTGAACATAGTTAACATATACAGCCATTCAGGCTCTGCAGCTGGACTTGATAATTTTCTGAATGGAATAGAAACCTCAACATTAAATAATGAGATGCTGCTCATAGTGGGGGACTTCAATGCTCATAGCAGAAGCTGGTGTTACTGCCCAATTGTAAACACGGCTGGAAAAAGTATTGAAAGTTTTATGTTAAATTCAAGACTTTGTCTAGCAACCCCAAGAGGTCTCCCAACCAGACTGAATCCAAATACTGGTAAATTTACTACCATCGACCTTGCTTTTGTTGATCCATCACTTTTTAACAAATGTACTGTTTATGCCCCAGATCAAGATGTTCTTATTAGTGATCACCAGCCAATTCTTATACACCTTAATCAATCAAATTCCTCTCAGAATACAACTACAAAGAAGAAAAGATTCATAATTAGGAAGGCAGACTGGTTTGAGTTTAAAAAAGAAATGGAGACTACAGCAGTTAACCTACCGGTTACTGACAGTAATAGTATCGAAGAAAAAGTGGCAATTTTCCAGGAAAACATTCTTGGAATTGCCCAACAATTCATTCCAATGTCAAATGGTAAACACAAACCAAGACACTCCTCTCCTTGGTGGACTAATGACTGTGAAGTGGCAAAAAAGGAATTTACTAGGAAGAGGAATCTATATAAAAGAATATCTAGCAATCAAAATTACTTACAACTGAAAAAAGCTTACGCAGAGTTCAAAAGAATCATTTTTGGAGCTAAGAGAGATAGCTGGAAACAGTTTTTGGAAAAGCTTAGCTTCAGGGACCCAACCTCCAAAGTATTTTCATTTCTTAGGAATATGAATAAAAAAGCACCTGCTTTAAAAAATAACCCACCACTGAACTTCGAAAACCAATGCCTGGTGAATGATGATGAAAAAGCAGAAGCAGCGGTCAAATATCTAAATAGTACTATAGGAAAGGAAGACCCAGATTTCAGTGAAATAAGCCGTATTAGGGGAAGGGTGAGAGCACTATCTGCTAAAGATAACGAAGAAGACTATAACAAACAATTTGCATACAAGGAATTAGATTTGGTGATTTCAAAATTACCAAATACTTCACCGGGACCTGATATGATTCATGCAATCTTTATCAAAAACCTCAATCAAACTTGGAAAAAGTCTCTCCTAGACATTATTAATCAAGCTTGGTCAGAAGGTATATATCCCAGGCTGTGGAAAAAAGGTGAAGCAGTAATGAATGAATGAATGAATGAACTTTATTACCCGTAAAGTATAAAAAACACAAAGTACGGAGTATTATAAATAAATATAAATAAATAAACAAAAACAAATACGATAAACAGCGAAGAAAAACAAAATTCAAACTAACAAAAGACAATATAGACTAATCAACCAGTATCTATATGGAAAAAAGGCTGCAGAGGGTCATAAACGTGAATAAAGTTGACAGTCTTTTTACATAAATCATAATGATTCCCAAAATTGGAAAGGATTGCTCTAAGCTAGAGAATCACCGTTTCATAACCCTATTACCGAT
>NC_088866.1:44496019-44628519 GCF_032884065.1 Artemia franciscana | reverse complement strand
GGCTAAAATATTAGAGGGCTAAAGTTGGCACAAAATAAAATTAGAAAGTTGGAGCATCATGTTGCTTAGAAATAATTATAACTTGATTTATTTAAAATTGGGATAAAAAGAAAATGCAGCATTGTTTTGCTAATACAATCAGTTACTTAACTTTGACTGAAGTCTCCTGCCGGGTGCTGCTCGGCGGAGAGAGTGACGTCTGCCTCCTCCATCCCCTTCGGTCCATGGCGAGTATTTGATTCTTGCCATCGTCAAGAACAGTCAGTTAGCCTAAACAGTAGTACCAAGTCACAGAAATGTTTGGGGGAGAGAAGAATTTTTTTGATGTTGTTATCAAAAGAAGGATCAGCAAGACAGTGTTGATAAGGGAAAAATTTAACTTTGTAAAATGATAGGGAAATATAAAAGAAAATATGTCAATGTAAGAATAAGCAGGAAATGTATGGTAGTCCCTCTTTGATTTTCCTTATCAACACTGCCTTGCTGATCCTTCATTTGAGAATAACATCAAAAAAATTTTATCTCCTTCCCCCTACATTTTCGTTAATTGGTACTACTGTGTAGTCCACGGCGAACTGACTGTATTAGCAAAACAATACTGTCCCATTTTTCCCTTGGTTTTTCAGCATACAGTTTGAAAAGAGCGCTTCTGAGTTGAATCATAATGGCTGATATAAAATGAATAGCTAAAGTCCAGATCGTCAATTTTCTAATCACCCAAAATACACGGTCAAATCTGCCAATCCTTCGTCCGCGAAATTAAATAGGCCTAGAAGAATTCTGAAGTGTTGTGATTCTCCAACAATACGAAAAGTCTTTCAATTATAAAACTACTCTTGTAAGCCTTCTTTGAACTCCTTCAATCTTTGTTCATCTGTGACATTTATTGAGGAATAAACTGGCGTGTAATATTACAGAACAAGGTGCTTAAATCCTTCAAAACGAACTGCTTCAACAACTGAAGAAGACAATGTATTTTACTGTTCAATAATTTTAGTATCAAATTAATGTTGTCCTTAGTTTTTCAATATAGAGTTTGAAAGGGTGCTGGAAAGTTGAATGATGAGGGCTAAATAGAATGAAAAGATGACGTCAACATCGTATATATTCTTCCAGAAAAATATTAGTTAGATCGGCAGGAAAAGTCTCCCAGTTATAGAACTAGTCTTTTACCCTTTCTTTAATCTTCTTCAACCTAGGACGGTAATAGGAAGGAAAAGGGCAAGGGAAAATAAAAAAAAAATGTAAAGAAGGGAAAACAAGGATTATAGCACCTAGTTAAAAATAGAAGAGAGTTATGCAACTATTCTCGATCGATATATTTGCATATTTCTCTTCTGCTGTTCACTGACTTATTATCCTCGTTTTCTCTTCATCACGATTTTTTTTTTCGTTTTTCGTACTTAGCCTGTGTGGTCTCAGATATTGTGAAGATGGCAGTGGTGTGGGGATTTGCCTCCATTATATCCGGTTAAATCGGAAAAAATGGAAAAATGAGGAATTTTTAACTTACGAAGGAGCGATCGGATCTAAATGAAATTTGGTGTTTGGAAGGATATCGTGTCTCAGAGCGCTTATTTTAAATCCCGACTGGATCCGGTGACATTGCGGGGAGTTGGGGGAGGGAGCTAAAATCTTGGAAAACGCTTAGAGTTGGAGGGATCGGGATGAAACTTGGTGGGAAAAATAATCACACGTCCTTAGGGTTAATTCTGAAAAATTATAAAAATAAGGTATTTTTATTTTACGAAGGAGTGATCAGATCTTAATGAAATTTGATGCTTGGAAGGATATCGCGTCTCAGAGCTTTTATTTTAAATCTCGACTGGATCCGGTGACATTGCGGGGAGTTGGGGAGGGGGAGCTAAAATCTTGGAAAACGCTTAGAGTGGAGGGATCGGGATGAAACTTGGTGGGAAAAATAATCAGAATTCCTAGATACGTGATTGACAAAACCAGAAGGGATTTGCTCTCTTCGGGGGAGTAAGGGGGGGGGGAGGTTTGATTCTGAAAAAAATGAGGTATTTTTAACTTACGAAGGAGTGATCAGATCTTAATGAAATTTGATATTTGGAAGGATATCGTGTCTCAGAGCTCTATTTTTAAATCCCAACTGGATTCGGTGATATTGGGGGTTGTTGGGGGGAACCTAAAATATTGGAAAACGCTTAGAGTGGAGGGATCGGGATGAAACATGGTGGGGAAAATAAGCACAAATCCTAGATACGTGATTGACATAACCAAAACGTATCCGCTCCCTGGGGGAGCTGGGGGGAGGCCAAGGGCTAATTCTAAAAAATTAGAAAAAATGAGGTATTTTTAATTGCAAAGGAGTGATCGGATCTTAATGAAATTTCATATTTAGAAGGACTTCGTAACTTAGATCTCTTATTTTAAATTCCGACCGGATCCAGAGTTGGTGGGGGGGGGAGAAAAATCGAAGTATTTTAACTTACGAACGGGAGACCGGATCTTAATGAAATTCGATATTTAGAAGGAACTCATGTCTCAGAGCTTTTATTGCAAATTCCGACTAGATCTGTTGACATTGGAGGGAGTTGGAGGGGGAAACTGGAAATCTTGGAAAACACGTATAAATGTCGTAGATACGTGATTGACGTGACTGGACTGGATCCGCTCTCTTTGCGGGAGTTAGAGGGTGGGGTTCAGTGCTTTGGCGAGTTTGGTTCTTCTGGACGTACTAGGACGATGAAAGCTGGTAGGCGTGTCAGGGAGCTGCACAAATTGACTTGATAAAGTCGTTTTCCCCGATTCAACCATTTGAGGGGCTGAAGGTAGAGGCAAAATTAGAAAAATTGAGGTATTTATAACTTAGGATTGGGTGATCGGATCTTAATAAATTTTGATATTTAGAAGGACCTCGTGATTCAGAGCTCTTATTTCAAATCCCAACCGGTATTAAGCCTCTGATTTTCCTTATAAAGCAATCTATTGATTCTTAGAATTTTGCCAGAGTTCATACCATATAAGCTCTTGGCTCTTAGCTCTTTATTTGTTTCTGCATTTAGGAAATATAAAAGAAAATTATTGTCCCCTTCTCCTTCTAAGTCCTCGTGCATGACACCACTGTCGACCCTATCTTCATTTGTCAAACTTTTTGGGGACCATACTGAAGTACAATATTCAATCAGAGAGTGCTTAAATTATTCAACACTAACTGATTTAATAATCAAAGAAGGCAAGGTGTTCCGCGGCTTAGTAACTGTGTTAGTATACCTTTTCCTCTTGGTTTCTCAGGATAAAGTGTGTTTCATATATACCTCATATGAAATATATATACCTATATATATATATATATATATATATATATATATATATATATATATATATATATATATATATATATATATATATATATATATATATATATATATATATATATATATATATATATATATATATATATATATATATATATATATATATATATATATATATATATATATATATATATATATATATATATATATATATATATATATATATATATATATATATATATATATATATGTATATGTATATATATATATATATATATATATATATATATATATATATATATATATATATATATATATATATATATATATATATATATATATATATATATATATATATATATATATATATATATATATATATATATATATATATATATATATATATATATATATATATATATATATATATATATATATATATATATATATAGTAACTAAAATTGTACAGTTCAATATCTATTGTTTAATTCCCCAGGAGGTAGGCCTAATTCTTTCACCCTGCTAAAATTTCGGAGCTTACACGAATCTCTGATGATAAGTATCTCATTGTGTTTTATGATAAGGCTAATTACAAAGGTTTAATGTCCAATAAATAAGTCAAATATTGATTTTTGTGAAGTTTTTTAATATTCACGGAAGAAGATGAATATTCTTTTTATGATTTCATCTTGAAGGTGACAATTCAATGTATAAAGACAAATTAATTGCGAAGGAAAAAGCTCAAAATAAAGCTTGTTATTGCTCCATTAATTCATATTTACATCTAGAGCCTCTGATAAAAATAGATATAAAAAAAACTTCTTTTAAAAGTTTTTTTCTTCGTCATGTGCTGTACACCACGGAGCGTCACTTGTTCTACAATGCGCGGCGCATTTCTGTCTTGCCAAGTTTCTTTTTACCACGCATGTAACATATTGTGCATGCCATGCTTCCTCTGTATTTGAAGTGGGCAACTCCTCAAAAATTTTGTTCCGTCATCCATTTATACATAATTTTATACATATTTTTTTTAATTCCTGTCACTTGAGTTACACCTATAAGCTTTCATATGTTTGTCATATTTGCATTATAAAAAAAATAAATGTAATCATGTGTCTAAAGCTATTATATGGAAGTGTCTGTGCTTGTTAATGGACATTAGCTGTCAAGATTGTAGTTTTTCCTTAATCACTGGGTGAGACTACATTAAAAGTTGGAAGTATACGAATTGTTCTTTTTTTGTACTGCTAATAAAAAGGGCCCTTGATTGTGCATCCTCCACCCTATGGTTTTGTGCAATCTTTTTTTGTACGCCCTTAGACTAATTTAAACTAATCTTTTTTGTTGTCATTGAAAAATGGCGCCCCTTTAAACGGGTAGCCTACCAAGGTTTTGTTTCTCTGGAGGTTCGTTGGGCTTTGTGTTACATACATTTCTGTTATATTTGCCAAGATATTTGCTTAAGAACACATCTAAGATGGTACCCTTGTTGGATTTTTATTGTTGTAAGGAAATATGCGTAACTGCTGCTAATTGGCACTTGAAATGGGGAATAACCCTCGTATATCATAAGATCAGGTCAGGGGGTCTTCTAAAAAATGTTGTATATGATTTTCTGTAGCGTTAATTGTGGTTTGGTTTGGTGTGGTTGGTTTGGTGAGGTGGAAGTTTGGTGAAATTTTGGGAGCAATCGTAAAAAATCTCCAGAATTCTTGAGGTTCAGGCAAGGCCATATTAGGGGGATATGTCTGAGTTGTGAAAGCCGGGGTTATTTCTCCTCCCGGAACTGATGAAATTAAAAATGCAATCTTTACCACAAAATTACAGAAAAGAAAATTTTCTTTTTCTCTTTGGGATGACCTTGAATATAGTGGCTTAAATTTTTTTTCTGTTGCATTATTATGTTCGCCCCTCCCCCGATCTGTAAAAATCCGCTTTTTATGCTCCTTTCATTGAAAAATGCCTTTTATTGATATTATCATTGAAAAAATTGAAAAACAATAAAATCACCCCTACTAGATTTTATAAGTACATTCTCCTCTCTCTACATTTTCGGGAATTAACGCCACTACGAGGCCCCCTGCGTATATAGGCCTACCTGCTGCCACTATATTACAAGGACATTTAGATCCCATTATCCATCAAAGCGACTTATTATTTAAAACATCCTCATCTCAAAATTGTATCGAGGAGGGGGATAGGGCCTTTAAACACCTCCCCCAAGATGTTTTTCGACTCGAAAAATGTTACAAAAATGGAAATTAACAATTTTTTGTTCGTTTTAAAGTTTTTGTACCTCTCCCCCCCTCCCCCGAACAAAATCTTAGATACACCCTTGCCTTACCATCAAAATACTATTCTTTTTCTATATAGGCTGTTATTTTTGGTTATTGTATTGAACGTTCTCATTTCCATCATTTTTTTTTTTTTTTGGGGGGTAAACTACATAAGGGTTCAGAAAATCCTCAAATCAAAAAATCAATCGGTAAAACTTTTTACCATGTTAGCATCTTAAGAAAGAATGGCCAAAAAAAGGAAATCAAAATTGTGATTATTATTTATTATCTAACGAATTCCTTTTGTAATGGAGGATCCATTTACAAATAGGCAAAAGCAATAAAATTCTGATCCCATAGTCAGGACCCTCACCTTTTATGGGTCGTAAATCTCTTCTGTCAGTTTCATCTTAAAGGTACAGTAAATCATCCCCAATCCGGAGACGTGTCAGCAACCTCGCAAGGTAGACTTGGGACCATTATAAGAATCTTAGAAGATTTTATCCGATTTTGCTTCAGTATCTCGTCTGTATGCTTGTATTTTCATCCTAATTGACTTACTTTTGAAGTGGAAGGATCTTAATCAGGAAGCTTTATTTTGTTTTTTAAATGTATAAATTTGACGGATCTAATGGTAGTTCACTGAGTCCACTCCCTCCTCAAGTCTGAAATAATGTTGATTATTTAACCTTGGGGAATCTTCATATATTGCGAGAAAAATAAATATAACGAATATTTAGGCAAAATCCTAATATGATCGATGCACCAACGCTGGGTGACCCTTGCCCGTGCTCTTTTGAGATCTTGGGATTTCTAAGCCTTGTTTCATATTCCTTTGGTTTTTCTACCTCTGACATACCCCCCATCCTCCCTCTAAGGAAATTATAACACTAAAGCAAAACGATCTAATACAAAGTATAAAGCTGGAAAATGGAAGCCACAAAAGCGAAGAACTAAAGTAAAAAACAAAGAAAGCGGATTTAAGACCAAAAAATAAATCAAAATTTACTATTTATCTATGTTTTACTTGTTATAAATAAGTTGCTCGCAGTTCTGTTAAAAAATAAAAGTAAAAAAAATAGTTCTTCATTGTTTGAATTTCATTTTGTGTTCTGTAAAGCCTTATCTATTTTTAATCCTCTTTATTTGTTATGTGTATTTTCCTCTATCTTATCCCTTCAAATTAAACAATCTATATCAATTAATCAATTGGCTCTTAAAATATTTAGAAAGTTAGTCTTTTTTCATTATATTGAACATCCTCTTTTTTCACTCAGAACAATATCTAAGAAATGGGATTTTGATCCCATTTTAGAGGATGCTAGGATAGTGTAAGGAAAAAAAAAATCGCCATATTATCCGAAGATTCTTTTTTATACGTGCGAAATAATCACAGTATATATTCTTGCCCTTGCTTTTACTGAACTGCTGTCAAATTTTGGAGATTATTTTTGTGTATTATAAGTTTTTTCGTGTTTGGCTTCAGATCTTTATTGATATTAAATATAAAAAAAAAACAGTTTTTTAAACTGAAAGTAAGGAACGACGTTAAAACTTAAAACGAACAGAAATTAGTCCGTATATGAAAGAGGCTGTTCCCTCCTAAACGGCCCGGTCTTTACGCTAAAGTTCGAACCTTTCTCACAAGTCTACTTTTTAAAACAATAAAAAACTTTAGCGTAAAGAGGGGGCGTTTAGGAGGAAACAGCCCCTTTCATATGCGGAGTAATTTCTGTTTGTTTTTAGTTTTAATGTCGCTCCTTGCTTTCAGCTGAAAAAACTTGTTTGTTTTTTTATTTAATTTCTGAACGTTTTTGAATTAATACATGTTTTGATTTTGGCTCCCCGCACATGAATAATTAAAACAAAACTTGGATATTATTTTTTTGTGGCTAAATGGCTTTCTCATAGTTTCGATCGGATGATTTTGAGAAAAAAGGGGTGGAGGAGGAGGTATTTTTGTTTTTAAAGAACGTTTTTATTAGTAATAAATATACGTAACTTACGAATTAACTTAAGTAAAGAGCTTCTATATCTGTATATTTTTCTTACGTATATGATAGGGTTTGCCCCCTCGTCAATACATCGCTCTTGACACTAAAGCTTAAATTTTATTTCAATTCTTTAAGAATGGCCGTCACAAAGGTCGCAGAATAAATAGTTAAAATTAGAAAAAAAATACTTCAGCGTAAAGAGAGAAGTATTTAGGAGCAGGTGAACCTCGTCATACATGTAATAATTTCTGTGCGCTTTAAGTTTTAATGCTGCTCCTTACATCCAGTTGAAAAGACTTTTCATATTTATTTTTTTAAAGAATGCCAGGAAATCCTGCGCCTCCTTCATGGAATTATTCTTCCTCAATGATAAATTCTCCATGGAAAGATCATCCCACGTAACCCTCTCCCTCTTGAACCCCTCCCTCCAACCAGAAAAAATCCCCCTAAAAACGTCTGTACACTTCCCAAATATCATTTCTATATGTAAACAATGGTCAAAGCTTATGACTTGCAGCACCTCCCCCGGGGACTGTGGGGAGCAAGTGATCCTCAAAGATATAGTTATTAGGTTTTTCGACTATTTTGAACAAAATGGCTATCTCAAAATTTTGATCCTGTGACTTTGGGGGGAAATTAGCATGGAAGGGGGCCTAGGTGCCCTCCAATTTTTTTGGTCACTTAAAAAGGACACTTAGAATGAGCCCTTTTGCAACATTCAAGGACCACTGGGTCAAAACGATCACCCCCTGGGGAAAAAAACAAACAAATAAACACGCACCCGTGATTGGTCTTCAGGAAAAAATACAAAATTCCACATTTTTGTAGATAGGCGCTTAAAACTTCTACAGAAGGGTTCTCTTATACGCTCAATGTGATGGTGTGATTTTCGTTAAGATATGCTATGACATTTAAGGAATGGTTGCCCCATATTTTCCAAAATAAGGCAATTTTTTCAGGCTCGTAACTTTTGATGGGTAAGGCTAAATTTGATGAAGCTTATATATTTAAAATCAGCATAAAAATGTGATTGTTTTGATGTATCTAATAGTATCAAAACCCCGTTTTTTAGAGTTTTGGTTACTATTGAGCCGGGTCGCACCTTACTACAGTTCATTACCACGAACTGTTTAATATCAATGAAGGGGAAAAAATAGATTAAGAAAAAAACACACTCACAAAAAAAACAAAAACAGAAACACTTTATTTGCGATCTTTGACCTTTCACCCTTGAACCGAATTAGAACCTATCCTTTGAGAAACTCTGTTTCAGATACGAGTCCATATTCTGTTTTTAAAAAGTATGCATTAAAAAAAGGTTTGATCTGGGGTGGGGAGGATGGATGGATTTATGAAAATAGCAAAAAAACTGAATGTTATGTGAAAATTATTTAAGAAAAATATTATATTCAAAAATCATCCGAGTAAAAAAAAAAAAAACAACACTTAGAACTTTTCGAGTGTAATATTACCCGAGGAAGTTTTTTTTTGTACAGAAGGAACAATCACGATATGTATTTTTACTTTTAATTTGTATTTTACTTTTCAAGTAAAATAAGTAAAAATTCAACTAATTTTCAATCTGTTCTTTGTCGTGTTTAGCTTTAGATCTTAACATGCTTGTCTATTCAGAAACCAGCAAGAACCTGTTCATTAAAAAATATACTTTAAGAAATATTTGCTCTATATCGTTCACTATTTTGTGTAGGTATGTACGATTTTTCAATTTTACTAGAAACTGAATAATTTACTTGAATTTTTTTCCCTATAAATTATAATGCAAAAATTAAAGAAAATTCCAAGAATTACGTAAAAATATCGTATGAATTTTGAGATGTAGGATGGACCAGGGCCCACTTCTGCGTACGTGCGGCGTATGTCAAGGGATTATAAACTTCTTGTTATTCCTGTGAAAAACGAACTTCATGTGTAGTCACCATCAGTGAAACATACTCGAAATTCTGCTTTTCCATATATTGGATTGCACGGGATATTTATGCAAGCTTTGATTGACAGCTTCTTGAATATTTAAAAAGTTCAATGGAAGATTTATTTCTTATCAGCTATTCAGATTGGAAATTAAATACAATGTACTTTGAGAATTGATTAACAAACATTCTGGAATATATTAAAAGATATGCTTAAATAATGCCGGAAATCAGACGGCTTTTCCATAATAACAAAGGTGTTATATTCAATTGCTAGGGAGATTTGAATTGAACTGAAATCATGTTATATTTAAATGTTGTGTATATTGTTGTTGAACTTTATTGGTTATGCCCATGCCACGCATGTAGCCTACACTCGAATTTTTCGGAGGGAGGGGGGGGGGGATAAAAAAAGATGCATAATTTGAAATAGAAGCGCAGAAAAATTTGGAGAAAGCTAGAATACACGGTTCCCCCTGCGTACGACCATGGCCACTATAGTCGAAACATCTGTCAGTGAGGCTCAGGAGGGGTAAGACTTTCACCCGAGCTTCGCCCAAAAATTGGGAAAATGGTATACATATCTTTTATTGAAAATCGGTCTGATTTTCAAGAAAAGGGGAAAATATCCTCTAAAAGTCATAGAATTCTAATGAAAACCATACCATCAGATTCAGCATATCAGAGAACCCTACTGTAGAGGTTTCAAGTTCCTATCTGCATAAATGTGTATTTTTTTTTTGCCAAATAAAGATCAGCGATATTTGTTTACTTGTTTTTTCCTAGGGGGGATTGTATCGACCCAGTGGTCCTCGAATATTGGTAGAGGACGCATTTTAACAAAGATTAGAAGTTATAGTGCCCTTTTTAAGTGAACAAAAACATTGGAGGGCATCTTGGCTCCTCCCATGCCCCTTTTTTCTCAAAATCGTCTGATCTAAATTTTGAAATGGTCATTTTCCTTAGTATAGTTGAAAGGCCGAATAACTATACCTTTGGAGATATCATGATCCCTCACAACCGCTGGGGAAAGGTCTTTCACTTATAAAATTTGCCCATTGTTTACGTATAGTATTTGTTATTGGGAAGTATGCTTACATTTTTCTTGTTGGGGGATGAATTTTCTGCTGGGGGGATTTTTCAGGGGGAAATTTACACTGGTGGAATTTGCCAGAATTCCTATTCTAAATTCTTCTTATGTCTTGTTTTTTCTTTGTCGACTCAATTTTACGAGTGAAAATATTAAGGATAATTGCCTGGGGTAGATTTTCACCTGTATTAAATTGTCTAGAAGATATATTCGTGGGGAGGAGGGATTTTCTAAGGAGGTGGAGCCAGATTTCCTGACACTTTTTAAAACACGATCAGAAATAAATAAAAAAAACAAGTTTTTCAACTGTAAGTAAGGAGCAAATATTAAAACTTAAAACGAACAGAAATTAAACAATGGGCAAATTTCATAACTTACAGACTTCTCCCCACGGGTTGTGGGGGGGGGGCATGTTAACCCTAAAGGCATAGTTCAACTATCCTGAACAGAATGACCATTTAAAAATTAAATAGAAATACCAATTTATTTACCAAAGTTAAATACCAAAAGTTACACCAATATGAGGACATGAAACCTAAGTAATAAATTCTTATTCAACAGTAACTATCTCTTCTTAGTTGAGAAAGTAAGAATGAATTGACTCATAAAAGTATGGAAACGTTATGGATAGAACATTTGCTTTTTGTTTTTTATACCCCCCCCCCATTCCCCGAAGAATTGCTATTTCAAGCATTCTCTTCTTAAGGATCAACCTTTTTATATTTTTTTTTTATATTTTTCAGGATTCATGATTTACTCGTTGGTGCTCCTTTTTATCACGGGAAAGACACAGGTGGTGCTGTTTATATATTCCAAAATACACCGGAGGGATTTACTGAATATACACCGTATACAAAGTTAACTGGAAAGCCAGAATCGAGGTAAGTTCTTTTCTGCAAAAAATTAAATAAAAAAAAACAAGTTTTTTTAACTGAAAGTAAGGAGCGACATTAAAACTTAAAACGCACAGAAATTACTTCGTATATGAAAGAGGGTGCTTCCTCATCAACGCCCCGCTCTTTACGCTAAAGTTTGACTCTTTCTCTCAATTCTTCTTTTTAAAACAGTAAAAAACTTTAGCGTAAAGAGCGGGGCGTTGATGAGGAAGCAGCCTCTTTCATATACGAAGTAATTTCTGTGCGTTTTAAGTTTTAATGTCGCTCCTTACTTTCAGTTAAAAAAACTTGTTTTTTTTTATTTAATTTCTGAACGTTTTTGAATCAATGCATGTTTTGATTTTGGCTCTCCGCAGAGGAATAATCAAAACGAAATTTGCATATTTTTTTTTTGGCTCAATGGCTTTCTCATAATTTTGATCGAATGATTTTGAGAAAAAAAGAGCGGGGGACGAAGCCTAGTTGCCCCCCGATTTTTTGGTTAATTAAAAAGGCAACTAGAACTTTTAATTTTTTACGAATCTTTTTATTGGTAAAAGATTTACGTAACTTATAAATTAGCTTTGTTTCGAATTTTGTGCGAATAACTTTTCTCAGGTTTCTCCAGTCTAGACAACTTATATATTTGGAGTTTCCATAAAAATCCCAGCTCTTATTTTCAAAATTTTTGCATCGCTGTTTACCACACGTTCACTGACATGACCACCATAGTTTATCTAGAGTAGAGTTATTTACAAAATAAGGTACGGCCACACGTCCCTATAAGAACTTTTGTATTCTCATGTTTTTATTACATATATGAGGGGATTCGCCCCATCGTCAGTACCTCGCTCTTTACACTAAAGCTTAAATTTTATCCCAATTCATTAAGAATGACCCCCTGAATCACAAAAGCAGTAGAATAAGTAGTTGAAATTACTGAAAATACTTTAGCGTAAAGAGCGAGGTATTAGAAGGAGGTGAGCCCCTCATATGGGTAATAATTTCTGTTTGTTTTAAGTTTTATTGCTGTTCCTTACTTCCAGCTGAACAAGCTTTTTCACTTTTATTTTTTAATTGTTTTTTTTTAAATAATGCTAGTAAATCCTGCTCTCTCTTCATGGAAATTTTCTTCTCCCATTACAAATTCTCGAAGGAAAGTTCCCCCAGCATATCCCCCTCTTCTCAACCCCTCCCCCAAACCAAAAAAATCCTCCTGAAAACGCCTGTATACTTCCCAATAACCATTACTATATGTAAGCACAGGTCAAAGTTTGTAACTTGTTGCCCCTCCCACGGGGACTGTGGGGGAGTAAGTCGTCCCCAAAGACATAGTTATAAGGTTTTTCGACTACGCTGAATAAAATGGCTATCTCAGAATTTTGATCCGTTGACTTTGGGAAAATAATTAGCGTGGGAGGGGGCCTAGGTGCCCTCCAATTTTTTTGGTCACTTAAAAAGGGCACTAGAACTTTTCATTTCCATTAGAATGAGCCCTCTTGCAGCATTCTAGGACAACTGGGTCGATACGATCACCCCTGGGGAAAAGAAAAAAAAAACAAAAAAACAAAAAAACAAAAAAACAAATAAACACGCATCCGTGATCTGCCTTCTGGCAAAAAATGCAAAATTCCACATTTTTGTAGATAGGAGCTCGAAACTTCTACAGTAGGGTTCTCTGATACGCTGAATCTGATGGTGTGATTTTCGTTAAGATTCTATGACTTTTAGGGGGCGTTACCCCCTATTTTCTAAAATCACGCAAATTTTCTCAGGCTCGTAACTTTTGATGGGTAAGACTAAACTTGATGAAACTTATATATTTAAAACCAGCATTAAAATGCGATTCTTTTGATGTAGCTATTGGTATCAAAATTCCATTTTTTAGAGTTTTGGTTACTATTGAGCCGGGTCGCTCCTTACTACAGTTCGTTACCACGAACTGTTTGACTATATATATATATATATATATATATATATATATATATATATATATATATATATATATATATATATATATATATATATATATATGTATATATATATACATATATATATATATATATATATACATATACTAGCTGTTGGGGTGGCGCTTCGCGCCACCCCAACACCTAGTTGGTGGGGGCGCTTCGCGCCCCCCCCCAAGCCCCCCCGCGCGCGTAAGTCGTTACGCGCCATAATAGTTACGCGCCATTGTAGTTGTGTCCCTATGTCCCACCTGTCAATATAGATATATATATATATATATATATATATATATATATATATATATATATATATATATATATATATATATATATATATATATATATATATATATATATATATATATATATATATATATATATATATATATATGGTTTTAACTACGTAAAACTTGCGAATATACAACATTCTTTGCTGTCCCATTGTCTTTGCATATAAATAGATTGTCAGGTTTACCGACTCTTGAACATGCAACATATAATGGTCCATGGGAAAACAATCTGTATTCAGATCTATACCTCATGATTCTAATGATTGCCCTTGAGCTTTGTTGATGGTGATTGCTAATCGACCATTCCCTGTCCCGGTGTCCCGGTCGTCATTTACATCCCCCTGTTTCCTCCGGTGTCCCCGTTGTAGTTGTGTCCCTGTGTCCCGGTCGTCATTTATATTCCCTGTGTCCCGGTCGTCATTTGTATCCCGGTGTACCGGTCTGTATATACATTCGTTTTTTAGTTTTGTTTTTCTCCTTTATTTTTTTCCTTTTTTTTTCTTTTTTAGTTTATTTAGATTTTTAGATTTTTTAGTTTTTTTATTAGTTTTTAGTTTTTTTTTTCTTTTTAGTTTTTTTGTAGTTTTTACCTTCTTTTTAGTTTTGTTAATTTTTTTTTTTACTTATGTCCTGGTCGTCATTTATACTCCCTGTGTCCCGGTGCTTTGTTGATTGCTAATCGAACATTCCTTTTGTCCTGGTCGCTTTCTCTTTGAGTGTCGTCATTTATTTTTTTCTTTTTTAGTTCTTTTAGTTTTTACCTTTTTTAGTTTTTTTTAGTTTTTTAGATGAAAATTTTTTTTAGTTTTTTCCTTTTTTTCTTTTTAGTTTTTTATTGGTTTTTACCTTTATGTTAGCTTATTTTTCAGTTTTTTCCTTTTTTTTTAGTTTTTTTTTATTTTTTATTTTTTTTAGTTTTTTACCTTTTTTTGGTTTTTTTAGTTTTTTTAGTTGTTTAGCTTTTTTACTTTTTTTATTAGTTTTTAGTTTTTTTGTAGTTTTTGCCTTTTTTTAGTTTTTTCAGTTTTTTTTTTAGTTTTTTATTGGTTTTTACCTTTATTTTAGCTTATTTTTCAGTTTTTTCCTTTTTTTTAGTTTTTTTTAGTTTTTAGTTTTTTTAGTTTTTTACCTTTTTTTAGTTTTTTTAGTTTTTTTAGTTTTTTAGCTTTTTTATTTTTTTTATTAGTTTTTAGTTTTTTTTGTAGTTTTTGCCTTTTTTTTAGTTTTTTTAGTTTTTTAGCTTTTTTATTAGTTTTTAGTTTTTTTTGTAGTTTTTGCCTTTTTTTAGTTTTTTTAGTTTTTTAGCTTTTTTATTTTTTTTATTAGTTTTTAGTTTTTTTTGTAGTTTTTGCCTTTTTTTAGTTTTTTCAGTTTTGACGTCACCTGATCCAGTTTTTTCAGGTGACGTCACCTGATCCACGATCCACAGATCCACAGACAACTTATTTTTATATATATAGATAGTTTTTTTTTTTTACTTATGTCCTGGTCGTCATTTATACTCCCTGTGTCCCGGTGCTTTGTTGATTGCTAATCGAACATTCCTTTTGTCCTGGTCGCTTTCTCTTTGAGTTTCGTCATTTATTTTTTTCTTTTTTAGTTCTTTTAGTTTTTACCTTTTTTAGTTTTTTTTAGTTTTTTAGATGAAAATTTTTTTTAGTTTTTTCCTTTTTTTCTTTTTAGTTTTTTATTGGTTTTTACCTTTATTTTAGCTTATTTTTCAGTTTTTTCCTTTTTTTTAGTTTTTTTTTATTTTTTATTTTTTTTAGTTTTTTTACCTTTTTTTAGTTTTTTTAGTTTTTTAGCTTTTTTACTTTTTTTTATTAGTTTTTAGTTTTTTTTGTAGTTTTTGCCTTTTTTTAGTTTTTTCCGTTTTTTTTTAGTTTTTTATTGGTTTTTACCTTTATTTTAGCTTATTTTTCAGTTTTTTCCTTTTTTTTTAGTTTTTTTTAGTTTTTAGTTTTTTTAGTTTTTTACCTTTTTTTAGTTTTTTTAGTTTTTTTAGTTTTTTAGCTTTTTTATTTTTTTTTATTAGTTTTTAGTTTTTTTTTGTAGTTTTTGCCTTTTTTTAGTTTTTTTAGTTTATTAGCTTTTTTATTAGTTTTTAGTTTTTTTTGTAGTTTTTGCCTTTTTTTAGTTTTTTTAGTTTTTTAGCTTTTTTATTTTTTTTATTAGTTTTTAGTTTTTTTTGTAGTTTTTGCCTTTTTTTAGTTTTTTCAGTTTTGACGTCACCTGATCCAGTTTTTTCAGGTGACGTCACCTGATCCATCCACAGACAGACAGACAACTTATTTTTATATATATATATATATATATATATATATATATATATATATATATATATACATATATATATATATATATATATATATATATATATATATATATATATATATATATATATATATATATATATATACTAGCTGTTGGGGTGGCGCTTCGCGCCACCCCAACACCTAGTTGGTGGGGGCGCTTCGCGCCCCCCCCAAGCCCCCCCGCGCGCGTAAGTCGTTACGCGCCATAATAGTTACGCGCCATTGTAGTTGTGTCCCTATGTCCCACCTGTGAATATAGATATATATATATATATATATATATATATATATATATATATATATATATATATATATATATATATATATATATATATATATATATATATATATATATATGGTTTTAACTACGTAAAACTTGCGAATATACAACATTCTTTGCTGTCCCATTGTCTTTGCATATAAATAGATTGTCAGGTTTACCGACTCTTGAACATGCAACATATAATGGTCCATGGGAAAACAATCTGTATTCAGATCTATACCTCATGATTCTAATGATTGCCCTTGAGCTTTGTTGATGGTGATTGCTAATCGACCATTCCCTGTCCCAGTGTCCCGGTCGTCATTTACATCCCCCTGTTTCCCCCGGTGTCCCCGTTGTAGTTGTGTCCCTGTGTCCCGGTCGTCATTTATATTCCCTGTGTCCCGGTCGTCATTTGTATCCCGGTGTCCCGGTCTGTATATACATTCGTTTTTTAGTTTTGTTTTTCTCCTTTATTTTTTTTCCTTTTTTTTTCTTTTTTAGCTTATTTAGATTTTTAGATTTTTTAGTTTTTTTATTAGTTTTTAGTTTTTTTTTCTTTTTAGTTTTTTTGTCCCGGTCGTCATTTATATCCCCCTGTTTCCCCCGGTGTCCCCGTTGTAGTTGTGTCCCTGTGTCCCGGTCGTCATTTATATTCCCTGTGTCCCGGTCGTCATTTGTATCCCGGTGTACCGGTCTGTATATACATTCGTTTTTTAGTTTTGTTTTTCTCCTTTATTTTTTTCCTTTTTTTCTTTTTTAGTTTATTTAGATTTTTAGATTTTTTATTTTTTTTATTAGTTTTTAGTTTTTTTTTCTTTTTAGTTTTTTTGTAGTTTTTACCTTCTTTTTAGTTTTGTTAATTTTTTTTTTTACTTATGTCCTGGTCGTCATTTATACTCCCTGTGTCCCGGTGCTTTGTTGATTGCTAATCGAACATTCCTTTTGTCCTGGTCGCTTTCTCTTTGAGTGTCGTCATTTATTTTTTCTTTTTTAGTTCTTTTAGTTTTTACCTTTTTTAGTTTTTTTTAGTTTTTTAGATGAAAATTTTTTTTAGTTTTTTCCTTTTTTTCTTTTTAGTTTTTTATTGGTTTTTACCTTTATGTTAGCTTATTTTTCAGTTTTTTCCTTTTTTTTTATTTTTTTTTTATTTTTTATTTTTTTTAGTTTTTTACCTTTTTTAGTTTTTTTTAGTTTTTTTAGTTTTTTTAGTTTTTTAGCTTTTTTACTTTTTTTATTAGTTTTTAGTTTTTTTGTAGTTTTTGCCTTTTTTTAGTTTTTTCAGTTTTTTTTTAGTTTTTTATTGGTTTTTACCTTTATTTTAGCTTATTTTTCAGTTTTTTCCTTTTTTTTAGTTTTTTTTAGTTTTTAGTTTTTTTAGTTTTTTACCTTTTTTTAGTTTTTTTAGTTTTTTTAAGTTTTTTAGCTTTTTTATTTTTTTTATTAGTTTTTAGTTTTTTTGTAGTTTTTGCCTTTTTTTTAGTTTTTTTAGTTTTTTAGCTTTTTTATTAGTTTTTAGTTTTTTTTGTAGTTTTTGCCTTTTTTTAGTTTTTTTAGTTTTTTAGCTTTTTTATTTTTTTTATTAGTTTTTAGTTTTTTTTTGTAGTTTTTGCCTTTTTTTAGTTTTTTCAGTTTTGACGTCACCTGATCCAGTTTTTTCAGGTGACGTCACCTGATCCACGATCCACAGATCCACAGACAACTTATTTTTATATATATAGATAGTTTTTTTTTTTTACTTATGTCCTGGTCGTCATTTATACTCCCTGTGTCCCGGTGCTTTGTTGATTGCTAATCGAACATTCCTTTTGTCCTGGTCGCTTTCTCTTTGAGTTTCGTCATTTATTTTTTTCTTTTTTAGTTCTTTTAGTTTTTACCTTTTTTAGTTTTTTTTAGTTTTTTAGATGAAATTTTTTTTTAGTTTTTTCCTTTTTTTCTTTTTAGTTTTTTATTGGTTTTTACCTTTATTTTAGCTTATTTTTCAGTTTTTTCCTTTTTTTTAGTTTTTTTTTTATTTTTTATTTTTTTTAGTTTTTTACCTTTTTTTAGTTTTTTTAGTTTTTTTAGTTTTTTAGCTTTTTTACTTTTTTTATTAGTTTTTAGTTTTTTTGTAGTTTTTGCCTTTTTTTAGTTTTTTCAGTTTTTTTTTTAGTTTTTTATTGGTTTTTACCTTTATTTTAGCTTATTTTTCAGTTTTTTCCTTTTTTTTAGTTTTTTTTAGTTTTTAGTTTTTTTAGTTTTTTACCTTTTTTTAGTTTTTTTAGTTTTTTTAGTTTTTTAGCTTTTTTATTTTTTTTATTAGTTTTTAGTTTTTTTTGTAGTTTTTGCCTTTTTTTAGTTTTTTTAGTTTTTTAGCTTTTTTATTAGTTTTTAGTTTTTTTTGTAGTTTTTGCCTTTTTTTAGTTTTTTTAGTTTTTTAGCTTTTTTATTTTTTTTATTAGTTTTTAGTTTTTTTTGTAGTTTTTGCCTTTTTTTAGTTTTTTCAGTTTTGACGTCACCTGATCCAGTTTTTTCAGGTGACGTCACCTGATCCATCCATCCACAGACAGACAGACAACTTATTTTTATATATATAGAAGATATATATATATATCTATATATATAAAAATAAGTTGTCTGTGGATCTGTGGATCAGGTGACGTCACCTGAAAAAACTGGATCAGGTGACGTCAAAACTGAAAAAACTAAAAAAAGGCAAAAACTACAAAAAAAAACTAAAAACTAATAAAAAAAATAAAAAAGCTAAAAAACTAAAAAAACTCAAAAAAGGCAAAAACTACAAAAAAAACTAAAAACTAATAAAAAAGCTAAAAAACTAAAAAAACTAAAAAAGGCAAAAACTACAAAAAAAATTAAAAACTAATAAAAAAAATAAAAAAGCTAAAAAACTAAAAAAACTAAAAAAACTAAAAAAAACTAAAAAAAGGTAAAAAACTAAAAAAACTAAAAAAAAGGAAAAAACTGAAAAATAAGCTAAAATAAAGGTAAAAACCAATAAAAAACTAAAAAAAAACTGAAAAAACTAAAAAAAGGCAAAAACTACAAAAAAAACTAAAAACTAATAAAAAAAGTAAAAAAACTAAAAAACTAAAAAAACTAAAAAAACTAAAAAAAGGTAAAAAACTAAAAAAAATAAAAAATAAAAAAAAACTAAAAAAAAGGAAAAAACTGAAAAATAAGCTAAAATAAAGGTAAAAACCAATAAAAAACTAAAAAGAAAAAAAGGAAAAAACTAAAAAAAATTTTCATCTAAAAAACTAAAAAAAACTAAAAAAGGTAAAAACTAAAAGAACTAAAAAAGAAAAAAATAAATGACGACACTCAAAGAGAAAGCGACCAGGACAAAAGGAATGTTCGATTAGCAATCAACAAAGCACCGGGACACAGGGAGTATAAATGACGACCAGGACATAAGTAAAAAAAAAAACTAACAAAACTAAAAAGAAGGTAAAAACTACAAAAAAACTAAAAAGAAAAAAAAACTAAAAACTAATAAAAAAACTAAAAAATCTAAAAATCTAAATAAACTAAAAAAGAAAAAAAAAAGGAAAAAAATAAAGGAGAAAAACAAAACTAAAAAACGAATGTATATACAGACCGGGACACCGGGATACAAATGACGACCGGGACACAGGGAATATAAATGACGACCGGGACACAGGGACACAACTACAACGGGGACACCGGGGGAAACAGGGGGATATAAATGACGACCGGGACACCGGGACAGGGAATGGTCGATTAGCAATCACCATCAACAAAGCTCAAGGGCAATCATTAGAATCATGAGGTATAGATCTGAATACAGATTGTTTTCCCATGGACCATTATATGTTGCATGTTCAAGAGTCGGTAAACCTGACAATCTATTTATATGCAAAGACAATGGGACAGCAAAGAATGTTGTATATTCGCAAGTTTTACGTAGTTAAAACCATATATATATATATATATATATATATATATATATATATATATATATATATATATATATATATATATATATATCTATATTCACAGGTGGGACATAGGGACACAACTACAATGGCGCGTAACTATTATGGCGCGTAACGACTTACGCGCGCGGGGGGGCTTGGGGGGGGGGGCGCGAAGCGCCCCCACCAACTAGGTGTTGGGGTGGCGCGAAGCGCCACCCCAACAGCTAGTATATATATATATATATATATATATAAATAAGTTGTCTGTCTGTGTGTCTGTCTGTGGATCAGGTGACGTCATGTTTCTGTGTTGACTGACGTCATGAAATTAGTTGTCGTCATTTTTGCTTTGACGGTGACGTCATTCAAGATATTTAAGACATATGTTCACGTAGAAATCTATTAATGTTTAAGTTTAAAATGACTGATGAACTTACTATGGCAAAAGCCGATGAAGATGCTCAAAGAGTCTATGCCAAAAAACTTGCTGCTGATAGAGAAAGTCAGAAAAGAAAGCGTGCCGAGGAATCAAAAGAACAGCAAGGAAACAGGCTTGAGGCTAAAGAACGCAAAACCGCGCAGTTAGATGAAGATCCACCTGGACAGTGAGAGTCAAAACATATCAAAACTGAAAATGATAGCGATGATGATTGGGTTTGGGATTTTGACTTGGATAAGGTCATCAATGCCTACCAGATTTTAGTTTAAAAAAAAAGGGTTCGGCGATATGTATTTCATAGTGAAGCTGAAAAATAAAGAAGAAAAAGAAAACTGAAAAAAGAAAAAATGTAAAAAACTAAAAAATACTAAAAAGAAAAAACACTCAAAGAGAAATTACAGACCGGGACACAAATGACGACCGGGACAGAGGGAATATAAATAACGACCGGGACACTCAAAGAGAAATTACAGACTGGGATACCGGGACACAAATGACGACCGGGACACAGGGAATATAAATGACGACCAGGACACAGGTATTTAAGAATATCGTTCAAAGACAAATTTTTAATTGTAAGAAGACCGTTGAAAGAGAAATTTCTAATTGTAAAATGACTGAAGAACCTACAATGGCAATGGTACCTCCATCGAAGTAGATAACCAGTGGGTTGTTCCATATTCCCCATTAGTGCGAAACGTCAACCCCAAGTCAAATTCGTGCATTGTTTGGCATCATTTTAACAACTTGCTCTCCATCAGCTCCTACAGAGTTATGGGAAAAATATAAGTCAAAAATGTCCGAAGATATACTCCATCGAAAACAGTTAGAGACTTCAGATATGACTTTTGATTTTACATCAGAAATTTATAACTACACTTTAGTTATTATAGAAGATTTGTGCGTACGTATGGCAAACAAACCTCTTCAGGATTTGGGAATGCCTTCACCTAACCGTATCGCTGCTGTTTCGACATGTGTAGAATTGGATTGTGAAAAAAGTTACAGTACGAATGATCTATTGTCGTATGTACAAAATAACATTTCCAAGTTAACGTCGGAACAAAAAGACATTTATGATACGATAGACTCAATTTCAGGACGTATACAACTACCTGCTGATTTCTGTAATTTAGTGACGTCCAAAAATGAATTGATTGAAAAAGTATTTCCGTATATTCTAAAAAATTATAAAAATAATAAATGGCTAAGTGAAAGAGCGATTCTCGCACCCAAAAATATAGACGTCCACGAAATCAACAATATTGTTTTGACCAAGATTCGAGACCAGGCAGTCCTTTACAAGTCAGTCGACACAGTTTTGGAACCAAATGAAGCGGTTAATGATCCATCTGAATTTTTAAATTCCATAGATCTTTCAGGGTTTCCACCACACGTGCTACAACTAAAAATAGGCGTACCAATAATACTTTTAAGAAATATCAACCCACCAAAGCTTTGCAATGGCACGCGACTTGCCGTAAAAAAAACAATGGAAAACCTAATAGAGGCCACAATCTTGACAGGGCCTTTTGAGGGTGAGGCTGTTCTTATTCCTCGCATTCCCACGATTCCAACGGATCTGCCTTTTCAATTTAAAAGATTGCAATTCCCAATTCGATTAGCATTTGCAATCACCATTAACAAAGCTCAAGGTCAATCATTAGAAAAATGTGGTATAGATCTCAATACTGATTGTTTTTCCCATGGACAATTGTACGTTGCATGTTCGAGGGTCGGTAAACCTGACAATTTATTTATATGCAGCGACAATTGGACAGCGAAAAATGTTGTATATTCGCAAGTTTACTCAGTTAATTTGTATTGTATCTATCTATCTATCTATCTATATAAAAACGAGTTGTGTGTATGCATGTTTGTTTGTAAAAAGAGCGTTTGCATATGACGTCATTATTAGTACATACGGCTTTGTATATGCACAGACAATGGGAAAGCCAAGAATGTTGTATATTCGCAATTTTTACGTAGTTTAACTCCTGCAGACGAAATGAATGCTTGCCTGAAAAATTCTAATTTATGGGCACACGTAAAAATATTAAAATTAACTACAAATATGCGTGTCCGATTGCAAAACGATGACTCTGGTCAAACATTTTCAGATCAATTGCTGGCAATTGGAAACGGGAAGCTCCCAGTTGTGGGAAAGCCAAAAATGTTGTATATTCGCAATTTTTACGTAGTTTGAAACACATATATAAATCTATCTATATTCACAGGTGGGACACAGGGACACAACTACAATGGCGCGTAACTAATATGGCGCGTAACGACTTACGCGCGCGGGGGGGCTTGGGGGGGGCGCGAAGCGCCCCACCAACTAGGTGTTGGGGTGGCGCGAAGCGCCACCCCAACAGCTAGTATATATATATATATATATATATATATATATATATATATATATATATATATATATATATATATATATATATATATATATATATATATATATATAATGTGTGTGTATATATGTGTTTAAAAACCACATTTTGATGAAAGCCCTGTTTTCACAACGGAAAACTAATCAACCAATAAAATGCGAGAAAACATTTTTCAACACAGGAAGAAAAACGGCTAATTTCAATTGCGTAATGCGAGAATACTGGTTCTTCAACATAACAGAGGAAAACGGCTAATTTCCATTGCGTAATTGAGTACATTATAAGGGGGAAAAGCAGAAATAAAGAAAATAAAAAATAACGAAAAATTATGCAGTAAACACGAAATAAGCGATCTTTACTCTCGAAGGAACAGAGGAGACCAAGTGCAATTTTCAATCAAATTTTTCATTGCAAGACCAATCCCAAATTTCTCATTCAAATTATGAAATATTTTACATGTTTTCTCATTATTGTCCCCCCTCCCAAAAAATACCTGCCTATGTGCCTCACCCTTGATGTAGCCTTTTGAGGTCTCTAGCCCCACATTTTGGTGTAACATTTGTTAACCGACCATTTTGGGTGGTTTATTCTAATTTCGCTGTATATGTTGAAGCTTACATAATAATCCATATTAAATTAAGGACAGTTAGTCCTGTAAAGGAATACACTAAGAACTTTTCTTCAGCCAGCTCTATAGATTAGCTCTGAAGCTTGGCCTCCATAGGAGCTTTTATTAAAAGGGTTTCCTGTAATTGAATTTAAAACTTTGATAACTTAGAGTACCTAATGAGATCTGAAACTAACTTACCTTAATACTTGAAATTTGAAGTGCCGTGGACAGTAAAAATGGAATCTCGTTGTTTGAATTGGTTATTAGGCGATATCACGGATGGCTCATGTTTGGGAGGGCTCAAAAAAGAAAGCATCAAAAACTTGTTTCTATGCATTTTATGACCTTGTTAAGAGTCTGCCAAAAATTTTGGGGGAGGGCGGTTCAAACCCCCTAATCCTTCCCCTGAGTACGGCCTTTATTGGGTGAGTGGAAACTTACACAGCCGTAAGATATGTAAAGGTTAATAAGATATAATAAGATGTTTATACAAGTTCTTACAAAATCAGGAAACATGGGATATTCAATTTTTAATGAAAGACATCCATGTACAATTGACCTATTTCGGTTGTAGCAGGCTGGCAAATTTAAAAAAAAATGAAACTCATGGGTGGGAAATACGCAAAAATAAGTTGTAAACACTTGGTACCAAACTGTTTAAGAGGGTGTAGCATTCCTTTAAAGGCTTAGTTGCCTTTCGGAATCAAGACATTTGTAATGTTCCGATTTTTTAGAGACGAAAAGTCTTGTCAAATTTATCTAATTCCTTTTGCTGATTGTTCAACTTGGCAACACTTACAGAAATGGGATGCTATAAAAAGTGTCTAATTTTGAAACAATCCAAAGTATAATAGCGGAAAATTACGGTCGCTAGGTATGAATCGACCTCAGATAGGTCCAAGCGGCTAAAATTATTTTATTTTGATGTTTTTGGACACCTAAAATTTCAATCAATAAATTACCTACTTCAAAGCACTTAACCATACCCTTTTAAACAATTTTCATTCTTAAGGACCAAATGATAATTATTTAGTTTCAAAGTGAGTGTTTTGACACCTGTAATCCAGAAATTATGAGTAGGAAGTAGGCATATTAATCTTTAATTTGACGCTTGTCAAAGCAAATCCAAATTATGCGTGCTTTTTGATAGTAGGCTTAAGGACAGAAAGTTGATGGGAAAGGTGTGCTTTCATAGCAGGATATATTTGTAAATGCAAGGTTCAGATTTTAAACAATTCTTACTAAGAGCTGCAAAGCAAATAGAAGGTTCTATTTATTTTCACTTCCACTACTATTGCTACTGTCACTACTACTACTATTGAACTGGATCAAAAGGGTTTAAGTGAATCCAGGTTGTCAAAATGTTATAGATACGATGTCTCAGGAACAGAAAAGAGCATTAAGTTTTATTTTTCAGGGAAGTTGAGGGGGTTGTAAGAGTAAATCAAAAGGGCTAAGTGTATGCAGATTGTCAAAAAGGCATGTGTGCAATATCTCAGGAACAGCCAGAAAATTAACGCTGAAACAAAGAATTGTTGTGGCAAGCAAAAATAGGGGTGTTACGTTGAAACCAAAAATGGTTGTGACAAGCGAAAATTGCACCTCTGAAACATCTTTGTGGGCATAGAGTTTGGACATGACGAGTTTCTAACCCTTTAGTTGTGTGGAATCTTACAATAAATTTTAACGATTTGTTCCTTTTTTTTCTTTACTGAGTAATGATGGCGTCATAGTTTGAAACACGCAAATACAAACAAATTGCTTGTGATTATATTACACCAAAATTACTTTTGTCTTTTTTTCGTTTTTTGTCACGCATTCATGAACGCTGATTAAGGCTTTAGTTTAATTCAATGATATTAATGTCTGGAACACTAATAGGATGCTTATTATGTTTAGAGGGTATATAGATGGCAGATGTTCCAGTGGCTTCAATTCATGAAAAATGTAGAAGGGCGAGCTGAAACGTATTTTTCAAAATTGGGGGGCCTTTTTTTTCAATTTTTCTCTGAAAATGCAAAAAAAGTATTTTCAACTCAAATAACGTCAAAAAGTAATTTCCAAAAACAAGAGGGTTCTAACATTGAAATGGCGTATATATGATCTCTGTGTCCTAATAATTGATTGTGAATTTATTCATATATGAGATTTTTTAATTGATTTTAGTTTTTTTTAACCATGAAAACCATATAAAATTAATCTGTTAAAAAAAAAACATTGGAAAATGGTAGTGACGTATGGGTCACCCTGTATATCCTCATGTGCAAACATAATTAAACAAAAACATTATGCTTACTAAGCGTTGAATTTGTGTTTGTAGATTTGGCATTTCCATATCAAATATGAAAGATATGAATATGGATGGTTTTGATGATGTGGCCATTGGTGCTCCGTTTGAAGACAGAGGGGTTGTTTACATTTATCTTGGATCAAAAGATGGAATTATTCCCGAGCCAAGTCAGGTAGGCTGTCCTACAATATTATTATGGTTATTGATCCTAGTGTATCAGGCGTGAGTAGTGACAGAGGGCGTATCCAGGATTTTTGTTCGAGAAGGGGGGAGATAAAGAAAACTTTAAAAAGCATGTCAAAAATTGTTTTATCTGAACTTTTGTTTACTTTTACGAGTCGGACAATCATTTATTGGGGACTCTGAGCCCGGTAACTCCCCTCCCTTAATACGGTCTTGGTGATTTTTGTTTAAATGTATGATTTTTGTGAAAAAACTGAATTTAGCTCTATGCTACGATAGTTTTTAAATATACCGATCTCTCTCTCTCTCTCTCTCTCTCTCTCTCTCTCTCTCTCTCTCTCCCTCTCACTCTCTCTCTCTCTCTCTCTCTCTCTCTCTCTCTCTCTCTCTCTCTCTCTCTCTCTCTCTCTCTCTCTCTCTCTCTCTCTCTCTCTCTCTCTCTCTCTCTCTCTCTCTCTCTCTCTCTCTCTCTCTCTCTCTCTCTCTCTCTCTCTATGTTTACAAATATTTACCGTATTCCATTTTGATATAGGCTACAACCCTCCGCATTGAAAAATGGAAAACAGGGGGGGGTGTCTTCAGTAGAGGGATAATGTGGAAATTTTATGTAAGTTCTACTTCCAAGATCTTGGGAGGGGATATCCTCTTTAGATAAGCGTCTCTATAGGAGTAGAGGGCTGAAATTGTGCCTTTCCCCCCCTATGAAGTCCCAACATTTTAACGATTTTCTTATATTATTCCATGTTATCTTTATTCTCGCCTCTTTTTTTGAGCAACCCCTTGACCCCCTAAGTATATAAATGCGCATATGCCTAGGGCTGTTTTTTAATGTTTTTGTTTAAGAAATATTATACAATTTAAATATTGACCTGGCCTTACACTTGTTTAGCCGTGGGAAGTGCGCTGTCACAATGGTAAACAGCTGTTTCGTTTAGTGATTATTCACTTTTAAAATCGATGCCATGGTTCTCACGGTTCTGAAAACTTATTTGAATATTTAAAATTCTTTGTTTTCTTTGTCAAATTTGACTCACAAAAGAGTGGGTGTTGTCGGACCAATTGTTTTATCTTGTTAACCTCTATTAACCCCATTGGGTTGAAAGAGGGACTAATTTCCGAGTTAGAACGTCCCGCCTTTATGATATACGACCTGAATGCCGGCGCATGCTCTTTTGAATAATTGAGAGCATGATCGCTCTCCCAGATAAGTGACATAGTTATTAATTTTATGGTCGATGGTTCACCCATGGTCTATTCAAACGGATTTCTAGACAATTTTGCTTAGCGAAGACAACAGATAGGCTATCAATAAAAAAGATATAGATTCTTCGT
The DNA here is from genome assembly GCF_032884065.1 of Artemia franciscana. Classification (NCBI taxonomy): domain Eukaryota; kingdom Metazoa; phylum Arthropoda; class Branchiopoda; order Anostraca; family Artemiidae; genus Artemia; species Artemia franciscana. Next base: position 44,601,047 of record NC_088866.1, on the reverse strand, counting down.
TTTCAGCACTCACATGATCGGATGTTCGCTTTCTGAAAAGAACATCTAAGAGCGAGAAATTGCCTCCTATCAAAAAGCATGTAGACCTTGTGGCGGAGGGTGAATAACCCCTCGTTTAAAAGGAGAAATGTTTTTATTTATATTCTAAAGGAGACTCATTCTTGTATCTATGTTGTTTTTTTATTTACATTTTGATGGGTTTGTAGACCTAAATAATAATAAGTTATGTTTTAGCTTTAAAGTTGTACAAACTTTTAACCTAAGCTACCTACTGCTACCCAAAAAAAAAAGCATATGGAATTCATATCTACTGAATTTTGGCTGAAAGTTCAGATGCCTGAATAATTTTTTAATTCTATCATCTTCTTCAATATGTTTAGCATAATATAGTATGATACAATTTAGTGTAATATAATTGTTTAATTAGTAAAATATAATAATTTGAATAATTAAATAAAATTAATCATTTAATTAATTTAATCTATTTTGATTACAATTCTATTAAAAATAGTTTAATAGAATGGCATTCTTATAGCCACGCATGGTACAAGCCACCTCAAGCCCATGGTTTTTGACAGTGGGCAAGCCCTGGCCCGAAACATGTTTTTCAGTTTTTCCGTCCCCGTGTTGAATCGGTCTCTTCCCTTATGCGTCTTGGATATTCCCGCCCAACTACCATAGAAAAAAAAATTGATTCAATTTCGTTTGTTTTTTGTTTTGTTTTTACTTTTTATTTTTGGTTTCAGAAAAAAGTCTTAAAGTTTCTCTTGTGTTAATTTTTTGATAAATATATTTTTAGTTAGCGTTCTACATTTTCATATTCCTCAGAATTTGTTTGGTGACAAAAGCTAAAAGGGCCTTTTTTGGAAGTTTCATCGAAAAAAAGGATTATATATATATATATATATATATATATATATATATATATATATATATATATATATATATATATATATATATATATATATATATATATATATATATATATATATATATATATATATATATATATATATATATATACTTTCAGTCATTTTAGCTGCCCTTTCTGGATAACTAAGACAGCTGCCCAGAATGGGTAGCCAATAATCCTGTCTTTTGAGGACCTGCTTCTTCCTGTGGGAAGCTTTAAGCCAGTAGATCGAAAGAAAAGACAAATTTCACCTGTTTGGTTCTTCTGTGAAGTTATAAGTTGTTAAAGCGAAGGCAAATCTGTCTAGTCACATTTTACACTGAGTCCTTCTGTTTCTGTGTGCAGCTAATCTGTCAAGATGTATTTATGTGAGAAATTATAGCTGTTAATTGTCGTGTTTCATCAAGAGAAAGAAACATCGAACATAAACAACAAGAAAGCTGCTATAAATAATGGCACACGTTCATTTGACAAATTAAGATAGTAAGGAATTCTTTAAGTTAAAGGGGTAGACTATTAACTTGGTCGGTTCGTCGTATGCTACCACCTGCTTGTAAAATTACTAGTTAAAATTAGTAACTTGAGCTGTCAGCGTTTTTCTTTGGTGCCAAATGGACTTGAAAGAAGGGTAGCCTAGGTTTTGTGATACTGAAGATTAAGCAACAATTTTTATTTGATAGAGATGAAAATTGTCCCATTTAGTGCAGGCTATAGTACTGGGAGGTTATAGTGCAGCTTTTTTTTTAGCTTGCTATATAGTAAGTAACCGTTTCCGTGGCATCACTTTTTTCAGGACTATATCGAGGATTTTGTTCTGGGGGTACCAAAATTATTTTGTTCAGGGGTATCAATTCTTTTTACCTATATTTTCCAAGATCAGTTTACGAGTCGAACAAATGTTTTGAGGGAGTTTAGTTCAAACCTTGTACCTTCTCCTTCCTTGAGACAAACATCGCTTTCTTTTATTATAAAGTTTGGTGTTTTACAATGACTCAAACTCATATAGCATGCCAAAGAGAAGGAAAAAAAAAAATCACATTCCCTTCTACACTACAGTCTCTAATATTCGCGTAACTACAGTTTTGAGCTCTTGTCAGTTTTAGATTTAATCAAGGGGGTGCCAAATTTCATAACTAACGTACAACAGGCTACGTGTGTCAATCGTGGCGGACGTTTGCCGCGCTGTGACCACTGTGCCAAGTATGGCGGAACTGTTCGTCATTCAAGTTGCGCGTGCCAATCGTGGTTGAAGTGTGCCAAGCGTTATGGGAACTGTGCCAAGCATGGCGGAACTGTTCTGCATTTAAGTTCCGCGTGCCAATCGTGGTGGAAGTGTGCCAAGTGTTGTGGGCACTGTGCCAAGCATGACAGAACTCTTCGGCATTCAAGTTGCGCGTGTCAATTGTGGTGGAAGTGTGCCAAGCGTGATGGACACTGTGCCAAGCATGGCAGAACTGTTCGGTATTCAAGTTCCGCGTGCCAATCGTGGTGGGAGTGTGCTAACCGCTTTGGTTACTGCCAAGCATGGCGGAACTGCTCGGCATTCAAGTTGCGCGGGCCAATCATAGTGGAAGTGGGCCTAGCGAGGTGGGCACTATGCCAAGCATGGCAAAACTTTGGCGTTCTGAGATTGACATCAGGGGGTGGAAAGTGAGCACCACTTAAATTTAGTAATACTCTTACTGCTCCTGACTAAATGGTGTTGCCCAATGCTAGAAACAACCCCCAAAATATCGATACTCGGTGGTGTAATATCGAAAGACCGATACTCGTAATAAGTGTCGATACTTTCGATAGACATGCATTACCCTTTGGAATAAGTTTCAACAATGTCTGGAATACAGTTATGCCATTTTTCGATGCCAAAATAAAACCAATTTTGGTCATAGCACATAGTGGTTGTAGGCCTACTTATGTCCAAAAGTGGTTGTGCCTTTCCCCCCTGAAGCAGTTCATTCAGTTGTGCCGTGTAAATTTCAGAGATTAATTAAAACGCTCAAACAAACTCAAATTCCCCAGTTGAGCGCTTGTGCAGGATTTTTTTTTCGGGAGGCATCTCAATAAACTAATTTTCGGGGGAGGGGTGGTCATTGAGGCCTATCCCCTGTGCATGTCCCTGAGAGGATAAATTATATTTACCCTCATATGTATAAGCCCCAAGAAGTTAGATACAGTCCATCATTTTGGACACAACGGATATTAGGTTATTATTGTCTGATCAGTTCCGCACTCCTCTTTCTACAAAGTGATAATTTAAAACTACGTATATGCCCTTATTTCTGCATGTGTGTGTCATAAAGCAGATTTACATCCGTTGTGAAAGGATAGAAACCAGAAGTGGAAGTTGATAATTCTTTGCTGTGTTTTTAACACCATCTTATATGACCAAAGACTTTGGGACATTAGAGACATGAGAAATAAATTCAGTTCCAAAATATACCAGAATCACCCGATCATTACGTTATTTACCCCAATTTCTTATATTTTTCATATTTAATTTGGTACCCATCCGACATTTTAACAGCCGAAAATGAATCTTTTGTATGCCCCTGGTATTACTACCCCCCTGGAAGTCACCGTCTTGCAGTACCACCGGCAAAAATTTACAAAGTGGTGTCATTTACACCACACAAAATTTACAAAGTTCATTTAGACGCGACGGGTAGCATGAAACCCAGGGTTGTTCCCAGGATTCGATCTTGCGGGAGAGCTGGTAGCTATCTCGGAGGAAGTGACGCTTCACCTTAAAAACAAAACAAAAAACATCTTATATGTCTAGCAGTTAAATAGACAAGCTTGTGTATTTTCATGCTGTTTCATTTCGAGAGGTGAGTGGGACCACATCTTGACCTTTATCTTTGGGAATGGTCTGAATGCAGCCCCGTAAAGAATTTCTTTGAAATATAGATAACATCCCTTCCTGATTGATACCGAACAAAGCGAAATTATTTAATCGATTTCCAACCGTCGGATAAATTACCAAAGATTACCCTTTTCAGTCAATCGTCTAGGGCTAAACGGAAAGCATTTCGTCCTTAGTTGGGGTGGGAGGATTTCGTAAAGAAAGATTTAAGGCAAATGAGAATTACCCGTAAGGGTGTAAAGAGGGAGACTTTGAATAGGTCGGGATTGAGAAGGAGCGTGCGTAGCTGTATTTGCCCCCGGCGACTTGGTGCTGCGCTTAGTTGTTAGTAGTAGTAGTAGTAAAAGATAAAGAGCGAATTTTTGGTCCTTTTTAATTAATAACGCCACGAACAATCTCATCATTTGACAGGTCAAATTCTTTGACAACCAAAAAAAAAAAAAAAAACTAATTCGCTGAAATTCCTTGTTGATCCAATTGATATTTTTTTTAATCCAATACTAAAATTGAATTACTTATCAATAATTATGATTAATTACTTCCTTTTAGCAATAGCCAATATTTAGTTACTTTTATGTTTCATTGTTATATTAGTTACTATTGTTTATTGATATTATTTATGAAGCAAGAGGCGAACAAAGGAGTGGATCTAGTTGGTGCCGGGACAAGAATGGTATTTTGTGCCCCCGGTCAACAAACCCAATTATATATATATATATATATATATATATATATATATATATATATATATATATATATATATATATATATATATATATATATATATCTATACTAGCTGGGTACCAGCTGCTTCGCCGCCGGGCCCCAGCACGGCACTTGTTTTTTTTTTTTTTTTTTTTTTTTCATTTTTAGTTCTTTCTTTTTTAGTTTTTTTCTTTTTCAAAACACAAATTCAGTTGCTATTGGACAATTCGAAGCGTAATATTTAAAAACAAGATTGTTTTTCTTAGCTAAGGAACAATAATAAAAAACAACAACTAATCGTTTGAATAAGAAGAGCCAAGAAATTCGAAAAAACTTAAGTATGTCGTATACTGTCGATGGTAGTCGGTGGCGATATTGGGGACACGTGGTTAGAATGAGAAGCAGTCGCCTGCCCCAGTGTGTTTTTGGTGTTTGGGTCCTCTCGGAGTTCGACGGCACGGGCGACAGAAGGCTACAGTTGGACGATGCCTTGAAAAGACACAGCACTTTCAAGATGATCCCTTGATTATCTCTACCTAAAGGCACAGGAGAGGTCATCCTGGAGAGGCATTGTTGCCGCCTTGTACGCCGACCGACGTGGGAAGTCCTAAGTAAATAATTAATATCTGGGGTTCCGGTCCTAGAGCCCCGGATATTGGATACGTACATGATCTACGCTGTAAACGTTGGTTGAGAATCCATCGCTGCAAATTTTCTTAGAGTTAGCAAACACTTTTGTTAGTTTCTTGCAAATACCTGTAGAGATAGGCTAGCGTAGTAAGCTAGGCTGAATATTCTTTCCAGGCATGTGTATTTTTAAATCCCCCGCGCAATTAATACTTTCCTGAGAATAGTCAGCTAGCAATTGAATCGTGTAAAAAATCCTTATTTTTTAAGGACCTTCGATTAGACCTAGACTATCTTTAATAAATAAATTTGATCCACTGTTCTTCCTTGTACTTGCGGTCACAGGATTGCCACTAATGGCTGCCACATTGAACCTTATAAGGACTTGTATGATATTGCTAGACCATCACCATGGAAGAAATGTAATAAATATTCTGCAATTTTCCTAAGGGCCGCTACTTATCTGCGGACCATAATTCATGTGCAAACTCTGTTATTTTCAGCAATAAAATTTTACATATAGTTAATTAGAGTTCTCTTCATACACATAAAATGTCATTAGCATTTGATGTTTCAGCTATAGTCAATCAAAGATACCATTTAGAATGTGTGCATGTAGTAGCGTTCAAGGGTGGCCTACTTTCTGCCATCTGGTGTACAATTTTGGAACGGCACTTGTTCCGTCATACCTAGATCACTTGTACCACACTGAACCTACTCGCATCACACATTGTACACTTCATACTATGCAGAGAGTGTGCCACCTGGTGAACGTGATTTTTAAACTGGGTAACCCCTTGATCGTAGTAAAATTAGGACTGATGTATGAAAAAGCAACTTGTTTTAGTGTATATGTGATTTGAAGAAACGAAGTTATTCATTAATATGAATAACTTCGTTTTCAGACTTGACTCTATAGTAGATTAAATAAAATAAAAACAAGTTTTTTTAACGGAAAGTAAGGAGCGGCATTTAAAACTTAAAACGAACAGAAATTACTTCGTATATGAAAGGGACTGCTTCCTCATCAACGCCCCACTCTTTATGCTAAAGTTTGACTCTTTCTCTTAACTCTACTTTTTAAAACAGTAAAAAACTTTAGCGTGAAGAGCGAGGCGTTGATGAGGAAGCAGCCCCTTTCATATACGAAGTAATTTCTGTTAGTTTTAAGTTTTAATGTCGCTCCTTACTTTCCGTTAAAAAACTTGTTTTTTTTATTTAATTTCTGAACGTTTTTGAATCAATGCTTGTTTTGATTTTGGCTCTCCGCAGATGAATAAATCAAACGAAATATGCATATTTATTTTTTTTTTTTTTTGGCTAAATGACTTTCTCATAATTTTGATCGAATGATTTTGAGAAAAAAGGAGCAGGGGAGGAGGCCTAGTTGCCTCCCAATTTTTTGGTTACTTAAAAAGGCAACTAGAACTATTAATTTTTTACGAATGTTTTTATTAATAAAAGATATACGTAACTTACAAAGCTTATGTAACGAACTTCTGTATTCTCATGTTTTTATTACGTATATGAGGGGGTTCACCCCCTCGTCAGTACCTCGCTCTTTACACTAAAGCTTAAATGTTGTCCCTATTTCTTGAGAATGACCCCTGAATCACAAAAGCCGTAGAATAAATAGTTGAAATTACTAAAAATACTTTAGCGTGAAGAGCAGGGTATTAGGAGGGGGTAAGCCCGTCATATGCGTAATAATTTCTGTTCGTTTTAAGTTTTAATCATTCTCCTTACTCTCAGTTGAAAAAACTTTTTCATATTTATTTTTTCATTGTTTTTTTTTTAAATAATGCTAGAAAATTCTGCGCTCCCTTCATGAAAATTTTCTTCCCCCATGACAAATTCCTCCAAGGAAAGCTCCCCCAACATATCTCCCTCTTCTCAACACCCCCCCCTTAACCTGAAAATCCCCCTGAAAACGTCTGTACACCTCCAAATAACCATTACTATATGTAAGCACTGGTCAAAGTTTGTAACTTGTAGCCCCTCCCACGGGGACTGTGGGGGAGTAAGTCGTCCCCAAAGACATAGTTATAAGATTTTTCGACTACGCTGAATAAAATGGATATCTCAGAATTTTGGTTTGGTGACTTTGGAAAAATAAATGGCGTGGGAGGGATCTAGGTGTTCTCCAGTTTTTTGGTCACTTAAAAGGGCACTAGGACTTTTCATTTCCGTCAGAATGAACCCTCTCGCAAGATTCTAGGACCACTGGGTCGATACGATCACCCCTGGGGAAAAAAAACAAACTAACAAATAAACACGCATCCGTGATCTGCCTTCTGGCAAAAAATACAAAATTCCACATTTTTGTAGATAGGAGCTTGAAACTTTTACAATTGGGTTCTCTGATATGCTGAATCTGATGGTGTGATTTTGTTAAGATTCTGTGACTTTTAGGGGTTGTTTCCTCCTATTTTCTAAAAAAAGCAAATGTTCTCCGGCTCGTAACTTTTGATGGGTGAGACTAAACTTGATGAAACTTATTTATGTAAAATCAGCATTAAAACGCGATTCTTTTGATGTAGCTATTGGTATAAAAATTCCATTTTTTTTTAGTTTTGATTACTATTGAGCCGGGTCGCTCCTTACTACAGTTCGTTACCACGAACTGTTTGATTGAAATCGGACTAAATTTGGGTGAAGTTAGACTGTTGCAGCCATTGTCGATAATTGGAGGGGCTGGGCTTGATTTGAAAATAGATTCTGGGGTGTTTTTTTTAATTTAAAAGGAAAACAAAACTGTACCCTTCCCTAAAATTTTGAAAATACACTTTTTCCCCCCGCTACATTTTTGTGAATTGACGCCATTGGTTGCAGTACTGAGAATAATCCATTCTGAATAAATAGAAGGCTCAAGACATGCATGTACACACAGATTTGTTTCGGGGGGCTCATTGATGCTAGCAGATTTGATTTATAATTTGAGAAAGAACTTCCCAGAAATTCAGGAAGATTTAAGTTTCTGGATGTCCGTTCGTCCTAATAAATTGCGCAAACAAATTTATGGCAATTTTGGAAGAGCATGATCTCCCTCAAATATGGGTTGAGATTGAAATGAAAAGTGCACAATTGTAACCCCCTTGGTTCAAAACCCTTAATCGGAGGTTTTCAAACCCCTCCCCCTTGCATATTAAATACCCGAGAAAATGACTTTTTAGCCCATGTATCACTGATGATTCCCTTTTTTGTTTCTTGTCTTCTTGCAAAAGTTAAATTTTCTTTAAAATTCCACGCTGGTATTCATCAGCATTATCAAAATAGCATGAGCTAACGAGGTTGCGGTAGGCTATACTAATTTCATGTTGGAAATTTTTCTCAGTGTCTAGATCTTAGAAGTCACAATCATATAATCCTTCTGAAGAAACCTTGTTCGGGTTTTCGAGCGTGGTCTGCCAGTCCCATTTGCATACCCCCCCCCCCCCCTGTATCACTGTTTTGACCATCTGTATGAAATTTGAACCAACAGTAGCGTGGTATTCTGATCTCACTTAAAAGAAAGTGTGTTTGACTGGCTGTCAGTGGCGCTTTGGCTAAAGGCGTAAAATACCACTTTCCCTTCCAATATCTACAAACGTTTATTGACAGTTGTGGAGTCAGTACGCTGCTCCTGTGTTCGTAGTTACCGGTGATTTCAATCAAACTCACAAACAATGGTGTCCAGCATTTTCGACTTACAGCAAGTTGAGAAAATTGCAGCCCACCAGAGTGGTATTACACTAGATCTCGTACTTACCCACCTTTCTGACTTTTACCTCCCTCGCCGTTCCCTCGGTTCACTACAAAGCTCCCGTCATTTCATCATTCTGTTGCAAACTAAGACTCCTTTCCTCAGACCAAAAGAGAATAGGTTTACAGCTCGGCCCATGACCAAAGAGTCTATCTGGTCTTTTGGGAGATGGATAGGAACCTTCGATTTTGACGAAAATGGTTTATTAACATATCAACCTTAAAGTCGAGTGAGTACGTTTTCTACTCCTGCAGAAATGCCATGAACATTTCCATACTAAACGGTTATGGTAAGTTACAGTGACAAAGCTTGTATAACTGAAACCCTAATTATGACCCTCTGCAAGCTGCATGCGGGTGGTTTAAACCTTTGCTGCGAAGAAACTCCGTATCCACATCGTGAAAGTTAGCAGGGCGGCACAGAAAGCATACATTCACGGTAAAGTTTCGCCATTTCTGACGGCTGACCCCCTAAAACTGCTGACTCCCGGGTGAAGCGGCTATCTGGTAAGAGTGTTGTTCCCTCCTCTTATTGCCCCCAAAGCAAATGCTCGACACTCGAAAAAGTTCGAGCTAATAAGATGCAGAACAAATCGATTCAGCAGTTCTTTTATCCCGTTTTATACAAGTGTCAATAATTATGCTTAGTTGTAAGAGATAGCGTAATTTAGTTGAGGCTTTTGCCAATCCCAATGAACGCTGTTTTAAAGAAATGAATCTTAAACTTTCTTGAATGACATTACGTAAGTAGAAAGAAAGTGATGCCAGCTGGTCAATTTCATCAAACTGTTGATTCTAATTTGAGACAAATGGTATATTTTTTAGTACCCGTCATACATGTGCTTGATGGTGAGCAAGGGCATTGGTCCAAGGTAGTGATACTTGGGGATGACGTTTTAAAACTGAAAGTGATGTATTTGGACCACATTTGCCACACTGTCGACGCTGTTGTCAAAGACAACATCATTTGTAGGAAATTCGCATTGTAAAGGGGATTTTGTCAACTTATTGAGCATATATTTATTGATCTTTTTAGATTATCCGAGCAGAAGATATACCAGGTGACCCACCGGTTACATTTGGTGCAGCCTTGAGTGCAGGATTAGATCTTGATAGAAACGGGTACCCGGATCTGCTCGTTGGGGCCTATGAAGAAGCCAAGACATTTTTGATCATGACAAGGCCTATTATAGGCATAACTACGAGTGTCCTATCAGAAGAAAACCTGAAAAATGTTGATCCAAATCGCAAGGGCTGTGAGAAATACCCAAACGCTACTGAAGTATGGTAAGTGATTTTCAGGATAAATTTTCATTGCGATGTCGCTTGTTGTGGTTATTTTAGTATAAAAACAGTGGTTCTTTCACAAGGCAGCGTAGAATATTTCACACTGGCGTAACCTAAGATTTTATGTTACGTTATGTAATCTTACGTAGCAGATTTTGTCCGTAGTAGAATGGAGTTCTACATAGCACTTTACGTTGGGAAGTTTTTGTTACGTTAAGTAAAAGCAATAGGCTGTAGCAGCAACAAAATGGAACTTCTGGACGAGCTATTCTCAAAATGAGATAACAATCTTTTCTTAGAAAGTTTCGCACGTTTGCTCGGATCTTGAATCTCCAAAATAGTTCCATATTTTTAGTTTGAAAAGTTTGCTTATGTAGTGGCGTGATTTGGTCAAAATCCTGGGGGGGGGCAAAGTTGGAGCCAATTTTCCCAATTCAAGTGAAAATGACAGTAAAGATTGACGATTGAGCCATTTGGTACCATGAAAGTACTATAAAGCTTAATATATACTAAAGAAAACTGATCCATTTCTGTTGATGCTTAAATTATGCAGACTTATCTTAGTTTTGACAAGATTTTTTAAGAAACTAAATTTCAGCTTGGAGGGTGGGGGAAAACTTGGGTCTTGGGGGGGACCAAGGTCTTGGAGGAGCGATTCGTCCCCCTAGAGAATTTTGCCCCTGCTTATGTGATGATCATGATTCTAAACGATGATTATGGTGATGTAATGGAATTTTACGGTAGTCTAGTGTGAAAGGGTTTGCTTAATTGTGGAAGGTTATGCGTAGCGTAGCTTAAACACTTAGCGTAGAAAATTACGCTCGTAGTGTGGTAGCTGCTTAACTGATGCTACTGATCCTTTGAGAGATCTGATTATTTTGGATGACCTTGCTGACTTGCTGAGTAGTTTGGATGACAAATAAGTATTCAATCAGTAGATTTAAACAATTTTTGAGGGAATATTAGCTAAGCATGACAAAACGAGAAAATGTAACGAACAAAAACTAGGAAAATTGCAGTCAGTGGAAAAAGACAGAACGATGCAAATATTCTTAGTGTTTGTCTTTTATTCTTATTTTTTCAAGGTTTGTTTTTTATACTGTCCTATGGATTTGTATATGTATTTTTGTATTCTTAATTCTTGACTGAGGACAGCTTAGTAGGGGTCTTGACAAAATTGCTTGTATTGTACTCTTTTATTCTGGCTAGGGTTTTCCTGGTTTTTTCTTCGTTAGACCTACGTGTTCTAGTTTTGTCAATAATTGTCTTTTATAATTTTAAAATAGTGTTTCTAAAAAAAAAAACAACTTAAAAGCCCTGAAACATATGACAAAGAACAAGAAACTTCGAAGAATTTTACAAAGTAATGGTTTAAAGGTAGCTTTAGAGGGTAGTAATACTTTTGGTAGTTTTCTAAATTCTGGGAACGATTAAACTTCATTGGAGAGGCAAAGTGGGGTCTTTCAGATCCCTTGTACTTGCGGAAGCCCGTATATGGGACGTTATAACCAGAATAAAAAAAAACAAGTTTTGACTGAAAGTAAGGAGCAACATTAAAACCTAAAACTAACAGAAATTATTATGTATATGAGGGGGGCTGCTTCCTCCTCAAAACTTCAATCTTCAAGCTAAAGTTTTTCGGCACTTAAAAAACAACAACGTATTGTTAATTTAGACGACCCTTGTGTTTCAGGATTCGTTTTTGAAGAATTAGGACAAACGTAAACTTTACCGTAAAGAGCGAGGTGTTGAGGAGGGGGATACTCTCTCATATGCATAATAATTTCTGTTCGTTTAAAGTTTTAATGTTGCTCCTTACTTTCAGTTGAAAAAAACTTATTTTATTTAATTTCTAGTGATTTTTTTAAATAATGCCAGGATATCTGGTTCCACGGAAAAATCACCCTCCCCACGGAAATATTCTGTGGATAATTCAATTCTGACGAAAATTTACCCCGGAAAATTACCCTTAACATCTCCACGCGTAAAATTGAACCGGTGGAGAGAAAGCAAAACATATCAAGAAATTTTCCTCAGTGTAAAATTTCCTCTGAGAAGTTTACCTTCTGGTAACTTCCTTCTCACGAAAAACCCTTCCCTTGCAAAATCCCCGCAGCGGAAAACTCCCCCCACTCCCCACTTGTAGAATGTATGAATAGTTCCCAATAACAAATATCATACGTAAACAAAAGACAATTTTATAACTTAAAGAGCTCTCCCCGGGGGCTGTGGGGGTCATGTTACCTCCAAATACATATTTATTGGGCCTTTCAACTATGCTGAACGAAGTAGCTATCTCAAAATTAAAAAAAAGTGGCGTGGAAGGGGGCCTAGTTGCTCTCGAATTTTTTGGTAACTTAAAATGTAGAACGTTTCATTTTCATTAGAATCTCCCGACGTTCTATGTCCACTGGCTCGATACGATCACTCCTTGAGAAAAAAAAAACAAAAAAACAAATAAACACGTATCCGTGCGATCTTTTTTCTGGCAAAAATTACAAAATTCCACATTTTTTCAGATATGAGCGTGAAACATTGACGACAGGGTTCTTTGATACGCTGAATTTGATGATGTAATTTTCATAAAATTTCATGACTTTTAGGGAGTTTTTCCTCCTTTTTTGAAAATCAGATAAAAATTCTCAGATTCGTAGCTTTTGATGGGTAAGCGTAAACTTAATGGAACTTATGCATTTTGAATCAGCATAATAAGCCATTTTTTTTATTAATCTATTGGTATCAAAATTCCGTGCTTTGGAGTTTCGGTTATTACTGAGCCTGGTCGCTTGTTACTTACAGTTCTTTATCACCAACTGTTTGATAATGTACGTTAGATTTCCAGGGACCGGGGTTTAATGTCAATTTTCAGGGGAACGATTCAAATTAAGAAAATTTTATCCTAAAAACTAGGTGTGAATAGAGACGCAGTTGAATTTGGCTTGAATTTTATTTATAATAATTTACTGAAGTCAGATAAAGTAAGGTTCATTTATCCCAATGCGTTTGACCTCTGCCCACCTTTTCAAACAGTTCGTGGTAACGAACTGTAGTAAGGAGCGACCCGGCTCAATGGTAACCAAAACTCTAAAAAATGGAATTTTGATACCAATAGCTACATCAAAAGAATCGCATTTTAATGCTGGTTTTAAATATATAAGTTTCATCAAGTTTAGTCTTACCCATCAAAAGTTACGAGCCTGAGAAAATTTGCGTTATTTTAGAAAATAGGGGGAAACGCCCCCTAAAAGTCATAGAATCTTAACGAAAATCACACCATCAGATTCAGCGTATCAGAGAACCCTACTGTAGAAGTTTCGAGCTCCTATCTACAAAAATGTGGAATTTTGCATTTTTTGCCAGAAGGCAGATCACGGATGCGTGTTTATTTGTTTTTTTGTTTTTTTGTTTTTTTGTTTTTTTTTTCTTTTCCCCAGGGGTGATCGTATCGACCCAGTTGTCCTAGAATGTTGCAAGAGGGCTCATTCTAACGGAAATGAAAAGTTCTAGTGCCCTTTTTAAGTGACCAAAAAAATTGGAGGGCACCTAGGCCCCCTCCCACGCTAATTATTTTCCCAAAGTCAACGGATCAAAATTCTGAGATAGCCATTTTATTCAGCGTAGTCGAAAAACCTTATAACTATGTCTTTGGGGACGACTTACTCCCCCACAGTCCCCGTGGGAGGGGCAACAAGTTACAAACTTTGACCTGTGCTTACATATAGTAATGGTTATTGGGAAGTATACAGGCGTTTTCAGGAGGATTTTTTTGGTTTGGGGGAGGGGTTGAGAAGAGGGGGATATGCTGGGGGAACTTTCCTTCGAGAATTTGTAATGGGAGAAGAAAATTTCCATGAAGGGAGAGCAGGATTTACTAGCATTATTTAAAAAAAACAATTAAAAAATAAAAGTGAAAAAGCTTTTTCAGCTGGAAGTAAGGAACAGCAATAAAACTTAAAACAAACAGAAATTATTACCCATATGAGGGGCTCACCTCCTTCTAATACCTCGCTCTTTACGCTAAAGTATTTTCGGTAATTTCAACTACTTATTCTACGGCTTTTGTGATTCAGGGGGTCATTCTTAATGAATTGGGATAAAATTTAAGCTTTGGTGTAAAGAGCGAGGTACTGACGATGGGGCGAATCCCCTCATATATGTAATAAAAACATGAGAATACAAAAGTTCTTTACGTAAGCTAATTTATAAGTTACGTAAATCTTTTACCAATAAAAAGATTCGTAAAAAATTAAAAGTTCTAGTTGCCTTTTTAATTAACCAAAAAATCGGGGGGCAACTAGGCTTCGTCCCCCGCTCTTTTTTTCTCAAAATCATTCGATCAAAATTATGAGAAAGCCATTGAGCCAAAAAAAAAAAATATGCAAATTTCGTTTTGATCATTCCTCTGCGGAGAGCCAAAATCAAAACATGCATTGATTCAAAAACGTTCAGAAATTAAATAAAAAAAACAAGTTTTTTCAACTGAAAGTAAGGAGTGACATCAAAACTTAAAACGCACAGAAATTACTTCGTATATGAAAGAGGCTGCTTCCTCATCAACGCCCCGCTCTTTACGCTAAAGTTTTTTACTGTTTTAGAAAGAAGAATTGAGAGAAAGAGTCAAACTTTAGCGTAAAGAGCGGGGCGTTGATGAGGAAGCAGCCTCTTTCATATACGAAGTAATTTCTGTGCGTTTTAAGTTTTGATGTCACTCCTTACTTTCAGTTGAAAAAACTTGTTTTTTTTATTTAATTTAGTTCAAATAAAGCTAACGAACCGGAACCTAGTAGGTCAATAAGTATTACTTCCGGTATTGCATTGAAAAAATAAAAGCAATGAACAATACGTATTTATTTTATTTTGTATATATATATATATATATATATATATATATATATATATATATATATATATATATATATATATATATATATATATATATATATATATATATATATATATATATATATATATATATCTGGTCGGAATTTTTTTATTTTAGGATTTCTGCTGATGATGATCACTGTACATGTGATCGAAATATCCAGTATAGTGTTTGATTATTTTTTTCACTGTCCAATAAAAGGATATATCCCTATTCGAACTGTTTCTTATGGTTTTGTCTACCTTAGTCTGAAGGAAACACTAATACCAAACTAAATATAATGATTGCTACCCTGACAATTGTGCCGTCCCATCTCCTCCCTCAGTGGAACTATATATAGCTCTAAATAACATATTTATCCATTTTTTTCGTTGCTTGAATGCCTCTGTTCATTTGGGGGTATTTTATTCTTAACTTGGTTTATAGGGTCCCGTCGTTGCGTAGCAATGAGAACTGATGATTGAACATATTATTGTAAATAAAGTGTTTTAAAAAGTAAATAGAAATGGAACTAAATCTGAAAATATGATTTGATATAAATTTTTTGTTTATTATAAAGTAATAAATGTCTTATTCTAGTGTTTTTCCTTGTATATATAGCCCAATTAAAGAGGAAAACAATTGTCAGATTAGCTACCAATATCTTAAGAAAGTGTCGATTGGGAAATTGAATAAGTCTATTCTTAAACTATTTTAGTATTTTCTTCAGAAGAGGGAAGAGACAAAAATGTTTCTGTGAACAGCTCCAGCATGGTCCGGTGGATTGGTTGACATTTTTTTTGTCGATTTAAGTTTTGGTGGTGAAACGGATATCAAATAGTTCGTGGTAACGAACTGTAGTAAGGAGCGACCCGGCTCAATAGTAAACGAAACTCTAAAAAACAGAATTTTGATGCTAAAAGATACATCAGAAGAATCAGATTTTCATGCTGATTTTAAATATATAAGTTTCATCAAATTTAGTCTTTGTTATCAAAAGTTACGAGCCTGATAATATTTGCCTTGTTTTGGGAAATAGGGGGAAACACCCCCTAAAAGTCACAGAATCACGAAAATCATCGCATTCGACGTATCAGAGAACCCTAGCGCGAAAATTTCAAGCTCCTATCTACAAAAATGTGGAATTTCGTATTTTTTGCCAGAAGACAGATCACGGGTGCGTGTTTTTTTTTTTTTTTTTTTTTTTTTTTTTTTTTTTTTTTTTTTTTTTTTTTCAGGGGTCACCGTATCGACCTAGTGGTCCTAGAATGTCGCAAGAGGGCTCATTCTAACGGAAATGAAAAGTTCTAGTGCCCTTTTTAAGTGACCAAAAAATTGGAGGGCACTTAGGCCCCCTCCCACGCTCGTTTTTTTCCAAAAGTCAACGGATCAAAATTTCGAGATAGCCATTTTGTTCCGCATAGTAGAAAATCATAAGAACTATGTTTTTGGGGATGACTTACTCCCCCACAGTCCCTGGGGAAGGAGCTGCAAGTTGCAAAGTTTGACCAGTGTTTACACACAGTAATGGTTATTGGGATCTGTACAGACGTTTTCAGGGGGATTTTGTTGGTTTGGGAGTGGGTTTGAGGGAAGGGAGCTATGTGGGAGGATCTTTTCTTGGAGGAATATATCATGGGGGAAGAGAAATTCAACAAAAAGGGCGCGGGATTTTCTAGCATTACTGTAAAAGAAACAATGAAAAAATAAACATGAAAAGTTTCTTTCAATTGAAACTAAGGAGTAGCATTAAAACTTAAAACGAACAGAGATTATTACGCATATGAGGGGTTCTAAAAATGCTTTAGCATAAAGAGCGAGATATTTAGGAGGAGAAAAATACCTCGTTCTTTATGCTAAAGTATTTATAGTAATTTCAACTATTTATATTTTTTTACTAATAAAAACGTTCGTTAAAAATATGCAAATTTATTTTAATAATTTATGTGCGGAGAGCCAAAATCAAACATGCATTAATTCAAATACGTTCAGAAATTAAATAAAAAAAAGTTTTTAACTGAAAGTAAGGAGCGACATTAAAACGTAAAACAGAGATTACTCCGTATGTAAAATGGGTTGTCCCCTCCGTCAATCCCTCGCTCTTTACGCTAAAGTTTGACTGTTTGCCACAATTTTACGTTTTAAAACAATTACAAACTTTAACGTAAAGAGCGAGGGATTGCGGAGGGGACAACCCATTTCACATACGGAGTAATTTCTGTTCGTTTTAAGTTTTAATGTCGCTCCTTACTTTCAGTTAAAAAACTAGTTTTTTTTTTTTTTAATAGGAAGTCAGGCCTCATTTGGTATTGCCTTTCTGAATTTTAATTAGACGTTTTTATGCAACGACATGTCTTTATATTGCAGAAAAGCTTAAATGCAATTCAAAATGGGAAAAGAGTAGTTTTGTTTTCTTCTTATTGTGTGGAGCTGAGGGGTCGCCAACTTCTCACCAAGTGGAGTGTATTTTGGATCGTCACATATGCCAAACAGCTCTACAATGTTTGGTATAGTTCCCTCATGCTCTGCGCAGTTTTGCCACGTATGGTATTGTTGCGCCTGGCGCGGTAGAGTTCCACCACACTTGATAATCTCTGCTGCGTTTGCAGCATTTATGCCATGCTTGGCACACTTTTGCCACGCTTGGCATATGCCACCCAGTGTGCGTGATTTTTAAAAATTGTCACGTTTTCGGATTGAGCATTTATTTCCCTTTGAACTAAGCTCGAGAGCCCAAAAGTGATGTGTGGCTCAAAAACATAATGGGGCCGAAAACCAACATATTTTTGTTATTTTATGCTTTGACTTCTTAAATTGGGCTATTTTATTCGTCTATTAGCTATTTTTCATGTATTTGTCTGTTAGTTATTCGTCTATTAATAGATTTATTTAATTAGTTTATTTCTAGTCTCGTGCACTATAAGTACAAAGTTTCAGAAATTCTACCGAAATCAGAGATCCTACATTTTAAAAATATTGGAATTTGGGATTTCTCGATTTACTTTTTTAGAAATCTAGTTGTTAGATTTCTAATTGTTAAAAATCTTGACGAGATGAACAATTTTTAAAGATCTAAAAGGGTAATTTTGTATTCTAAGGGATCCAGTTTTAACGATTCGGGTGATCCCTAAGAATGTGATTTTCGGGACTCGGGGAGTTTTATTATATTTTTCATTATACTATTTAGTAGGGTAGAATATAAATACTTAATAGGCTATAAATATTTTTAACTTCGGAAGAACTTTTTTTTTGCCGTTTCATGATCCCCGTATGGGAATAAATTTTTGAATCTCTATTTTCTGCCACCACTAAGCTACAAACGGCTAATCGCAAAAAAAAAATACAGCAATAAGATTGCTCATAAAGGTGAATTTGAAACGAAGAATGAAGCTGAAATTAAAAGAACATAAATTGCCACGAATGAAATTGGTAGTGTCGTCCTTCAAATCCCTCAAAATGCTTATGACATTCGAAATCAACTTTAAAAAAAAAGGTGAAATTGTTCGAACATAATTAGAATCCCGATTTACTTTTTTAGAAATCTAGTTGTTAGATTTCTAATTGTTAGAAATCTTGACGAGATGAAAATTTTTTAAGGACCTAAAGGGGTAATTTTGTGTTCTAAGTGATCCAGTTTTAACGATTCGGGCGATCCCTAAGAACGTGAAAGTCGGGACTCAGGCTGAAAATTAGGGTAGAAAATTAATACTTAGTAGGTTATAAATATTTTAAACTTCAGAGGAACTTTTTTTTTGCAGTTTCATGATCCCCATATGGGAATAAATTTTGAATCTCCGTCTTCTTCCACCACTAATCTACAAACTTAAAAAAAAAAAAAAACGACAGCAGTAATATTGCTCAAAAAGTTGAAATTGAAACGAAGAATGAAGCTGAAATTAAAAAGAATATAAATTGCCACAAATGAAATTGGTTGTGTCACCCTTCAAATCCCTCAAAATGCTTATGACGTTCGAAATCCAATAGGCCTCCCTTCCCCAAATTTTTATAATACGTTATGTCTAGTAAGGTCAGAGAAAAGACAATCTTGGGAGACGCATCGCTTTTTAGTAAGCCAACGCTGCTGTATTTACTGTAATAATCTTTGTTGCTGTATTTTCAACTACTTCTTCGTTTTTATTAGAGCATGATGAAAGTGGTTCTGGCATATGGCATTCTGGCTATGGATGGATTATTGTTCAATCAACTATATAATTCTTCTCTTACACCTTTCTGAGCAAATAACAAGCTGACCATAAATTTTTTGACGTAAAATCTCATGCAATGCTTCACGGAAAAAATGATTCGTCTCCCCCTTGTCAATCTGCTATTATTATTAAAAAGTCTTATGTGACTTTTCGGAATAATTAGATTTATTCCCCAATTCCTCAAACCAGGCATTGCCAATCGGTTTGTTTAATTATTTCAACCTGTATTGTTTGATTTATTAAATATTTAGAAGTTTCTTTTTCTCAAACTACAGTTTGTCCTTTTTTTGTCACTTGAAGCACATCTCCATTTGCCCTGTCAATCTGCCACTATGCCCATTCTGTAATACTTGTGGTTTCCAATCTGTATCTAAATTAAATAAAAAAAAACAAGTTTTTCAAGTGAAAGTAAGGAGCAACATTAAAACTTACAGCAAAAACTTACTTACTTAAGTCTCCTGCCGGGCGCTGCTCGGCATAGAGAATGACGTCTACCTCCTCCGTCCGCTTCGATCCATGGTGAGTATTTGCTCTTCGCCCTGTCTGATGTTTGTCATCGTCCAGAACTCGGACAGGCTGTCGGATCAACGCGTCTTCGGTAGGCCGTGAGATCGCTTCTAACCAGATTTGATAGAATCGAAGTCAAGGATCGTCTTTGCAGGTAGATGTGGTGGCATTCGAAGCAGGTGTCCGAACCATCGTAAGGTTCGCTCTGCTGCTTGAGTCGAAAATCGAGACTGCTTTGTGAGCTGCAGAAGCTTCTCATTGCTGACGAAGTCGGACCGAAAACGAACAGAATTGAAACAAAAACTGAAAACGAACAGAAATTATTACGAATATGAGGAGGTTTGCCCCTCACCAATACCTCGCTTTTTGCCCTAAAGTTCCTATTGTGTTCCAATTCTTTAAGAATGACCCCTTAATCACAAAGGCCGTTAAATTAGAATCAATATTTCTTTTGAAAGCGCTAAATGACGTTAGCATAAAGAGCAAAGTATTAACGAGGGGGCGAACCTTTATGATCGTGTTTTAGATAATGTTGGGAAATCCGACGCCCCCTTCATGGAAATTCTCTTATCCCATGAAAAAATCCTTCATGGAAAGATCTTCCCAGTTAACCCTCTCCTCCCGCCCCCCTTCCCCTACCAGAAAAAATCCCCCAAAAAACGTCTGTATACTTCCAAATAACCAATACTGTATGTAAACAATAGGCAAAGTTTATGGGCAAAGTTCAACCCTTCCTCTGGGGAATGTGGGGGATTAAGTCGTCCTCAAAGACATAGGTATTAGATTTTTCGACTATGCTGAACAAAATGGCAATCCTAAAATTTCGATCAGGTGACTTTGGGAAAAAAATGAACGTTGGAGGGGGCCTAGTTGTCCTCCAATTTCTTTGGTTACTTAAAAAGGGTACTAGAACTTTTAATTTCCGCTTGAATGAGCTCTCTCGCAACATTCTAGTACCACTGGGTCGATATGATCACCCCTGGAAAAAAAAATTAACACGCATCCGTGATCTTTTTTCTGGCAAAAAATATAAAATTCCACATTTTTGCAGATATGAGCTTGAAACCTCTACGGTATGGTTCTCTGATACGCTGAATCTGATGGCGTGATTTTTCATTAACATTTTATCACTTTTAGGGGTTTGTTCTCCCTTTTATCGAAAATAAGGTAAACTCCCTCTGGCTCCTAACTTTTGATGAGTAGAACTAGATTCGATGAAACTTGTATATTAAAAATCAGCATAAAAATCTGATTTTTTAATGTATCTATCGGCATTAAAATTCCGTTTTTTAGAGTTTCGGTTACTATTGAGCCGGGTCGCTCCTTACTTACAGTTTGTTACCACGAACTGTTGGACTACCAATAGAATGGATAAGCAAGTCTCCACTGAAAAAGAAAGTACAAATTGGCGCAGGGAGAATCTACAGAAGCTGGGAGAACCTGTAGAATCTTGCAAATAGAGAGCCGCTTTTGGAGATTTTTTTTAATTGGAGTCTGATATCAAAATTCTATGTGTCACCTCATATTTTATCAACACTAGGACCACTTTCTATTTTGCAAGTTTTCTATACTCTTTCATTGTCGCTGTGTAACACGATGCCTTTTGAACTACTGTTTAAATTGTAGAGGAAAGTAAGACATCTGTTTTCATAATTGACTTCCGTGCATCATTTGTCCTAAGTAAAAAGAAAATAACTTCAGTACACTATTTATTTTTTTCATCAGGCCATTTCATATGGAAACAGTCGTCTCCTAAAAGCTTCAGACAGGGCCAAGAGCTTATCCAGAATTTTGGAATGGGGGGGGGGAGGCACAAAAACTTGAAACTCATGACAAATTTGTGTATATTCATTTTTTTTCCTTTTGCGAATCTAAAATAAGAATTCTTTCGAGGGGTTCAAACCCCCTAACTTCTCCTGGATGTGGCTTTGGAGAGGTCTCATTTGATGGCAAATTGAAAGTTCTAGTTTTGTCTTTTAATAGTCAAAAGCGAGTAAATTGTAACCAGCCCCCTCCGTGCCATTCGTAGCTACCATCTCCTTTCAATATCACAGATCTGGTCATAATTTTGAGATAACTATTTTGTTCAAAATATTCGAAAGTTCCAGTAATTATACCCTCAGGGATTATATAAACCCCCACAGCCTCTAGGACAATGGTTTTAATTATGTAAGTTACTCATTGTTTATATATAAGTTCTATTATTGCGGAAGAGGGAGTACTTGATCCTGGTAGTGCCATTTATAACATATAAGGAGCGGTTAACAGTATTAAGTAAAAACTTTTTGGGCAGGTTGTTGAGGATGTTGACCCAAGCCAAATTTAGTATCTGCTTAGTCCATGAATCTAAAACTTTCAGGACATGTTGAAGGATGTCAAATCTAAATCAAAAGACACTACCTACCTGCACAAAGTGTCACGAACAACTAAGGGTATAAAGTGGAAATTTTCAAGGCATGTTGAGTGGGAGATTGAGCTAAATCAAAAGCCCCTTTTATGCATCCAGGTTATTAAAAAGGCCTATTTACAAAGTCTCTGGAACGGATAAGGGTATTAAGGTGAATGAAACGGGCATGTTGACGGGGATACTGAAATAAATCAACTGACGCTAAGTGTATGAGTGTTTTCCAAAGGTCGCATCGCCAATACTTCTGTAACTGGCTAGAACACTAAGTTAAAATTTTTGTTGACATTGGAGGGAATTAGAGGGGGAAACTGAAAATCTTGGAAAACGCTTAGAGTGGAGAGATCGGGATGAAACTTGGTGGGAAGAATAAGCACAAGTCCTAGATATGTGAGTGACATAACCGAACCGGATCCGCTCTCTTTGGTGGAGTCGGGGGGATTTCTAGTGGTTCGGCGATTTCGGTGCTTCTGGACGGGCTAGGACGATGAAAGTTGGTAGGCTTGTCAGGGACCTGCACTAATTGACTTGATTACCGTCGTTTCCTCGATTCGACCATCTTGGAGGGAGGGGAAATCGTGAAAATGGAGGTATGTTAATCTTACGAATGGGTGATCGGATCTTAGTGAAATTTGATATATAGATATATCTCACCGGACAAGAAGAGACTAAAGGAAAACTGCATTTGCAAGTTTATCTTTGTAATGATTGCCAATAAACAAAGAACATCAAAATCGATATCTCTAGTACCGAGTCCAATTTTAGGTTCCGACCTCGTCACAAGTGCCATGTGAGCTCTTGGCTCTTGTTGTCTGTAATTTTGGTTATTTTTCTTATTATTTGCTCTTTTTTTCGATAAAGTGAAAAGATTGTACCTCGGTAAGGCCTATAAAATTGAGAAACTAAAATTGATGAACCCTGTATATGTGTTCGAAATATCCAGTTAAAAATTCGATCGTAATTTGTATTACCTTTTTGCGTTCATCATCCCTTTTATCCATTTCTGAGGCTCAAATGAAATCTACTAACAAATTAAAATTAAATCTTATGTAAATTCTTAAAGGTTGGTCACTTCTTAAGGAAATAAAAAAATAAAAATTAAATTTGTATTTAAAAAAATATAAAAAAATATAAAAAATATAAAAATAATAAAATATAAAAAAAAATTAAAAAAATAAAAATGGCACTATTATATTCGTTATTCTATGCTATTTCCAAGTATCATAGGTGCTTTACTGACAACGAGTCCTTCCCCTTGAGATCTTGTACATAGCCTGAATAATATATTTCTCAATACTTTTGTGATATAGAGACCACACGTTATTCTTGATCTGGAATAAAATCGGTTTTCTGTGTACGCTTGGAGATAATCAGCTTATCCTGAGTGAGATAAACTACTATTCAGGTGTAGGTAAAGAATACGGCATTAGACTTTACTGTCCCTACCGGCGGTGCTGATCTCCGTTTCTTGGCCAATCAGCTAGGGAGTGCAATGGGTGGTTGGGGGCCAACCACCCCGTGCTTTCGCAAACCCTTCCTGTTTACTTTCCCCAGATTTCTCCAGGTACACATTTAGAGCTTGGTCGACTCTGGCTGAGCTTTGAGAGTCACGCCACTGACCCCCGTCCCAAACTAAATAATTGGATACATTAGGATTCCAACTCTCGCCCTCTCAGACAAAGGATACTGATAGATAATTTAGGTAATAATTCAGATAATTCAGACTATTCAGGCATATTTCAATTAAATATTTAATATAAAGAGTTGGTTAGATTAGGTATTTAATATAATGCGTTCCTGGCGACCTGCTGTGCATAGTCTTCTGTTGCAGTTTCCATGATTTTGTTGCTGAAGTATTATATTTTCGTGTTATTTTAGTATATTTCAATATGATTAAACTAACTTCACTTCTTAAGGGTGGTCGCTCAGATTACAAAGTGTGGTCGCTATATCATACACGTACCTATTTCTCTATTAATTGATTGTCGTTATTAGTCATGTTCTTTGTTGAAGCGGTTTTTTTCTGCAGTTTTTATTGATGCAATCTAGTTTTGCCTTGGATTGTTATCAGTAGGCCTATCTGCCAAAATATAAACTGAAATCATTTTAAGAAGTAGGTAACAATAGAAGGAAGCATGGTAGTCAAATTAATAGGAATTTACTAAATATTATAAAGAATTTCGTTGACAATAGGGTGCATTGTCAGGAAAATCACTATGATGTCTGGAAATAGCATAAAGTAATCATTAATTTAAATAAGAGTTCTAATTTATTTTGTTAGTACGTTTTCTTCTGGATTGGCCAGCCACTGAATATTTACCTAATCGTATATTAGTATACTCTTGCCGACTTTTTCTTTGATTTTTCATCTCGTCACTTTTGCGCTATTGCTTATAAACATTCTTGTTTGATTAATCTCTTTCAGACTTCGTATATTCCGACCATAGTATTGGTTGTCAAAGAAGTCAAATATAACTTGGGATCAGAATAAAAAAAAAAACGCCCATGTGTTGATCAGTTTATACAAAACAGACATATGCATCTAGAAACAAATATCAAATTTCAACGGCGTTTTCATCAAATTTTCTTTCAATGTAATTCAAACCTCGTCAATTTATTTCTCTGGAAAACGCCCAATATATTCATCAAAACATCTTACTACGCCCTTATATTAAAACATATTTATTCCGTCCTAATTTCATTCGCATAAAGAAGTAATTTGTCTGTAATAGCTTGAACAATTATAATGAATGCATATGTACCTGCAAAATCACTGAACTAAATGCAGCTATTACGGGGAGGGAAGGGAATGCTAAACTATGGACATTTTTTTTTGTCATCAAAAAACTGAAGTGTATATCTGGAAATTGAGGAACTGTGACCATTTGAAATTACGTGGCTAACTTCTGTCACACATGATGCATGTCACCTAATGCGTACGATTTATTTGATAGTAGTCAAATACTTCTTGTATTAGACTTCTGGTTTTGATCACAGCTTAGATACCAATACAGTTATGAAAACTCGATTTATTTTTGGGACCCAGTGCGCGGTAGCGATACTAGCGGCTGGAGACAGGGAACTGGCAGCACAGCTGA
This sequence comes from Artemia franciscana, assembly GCF_032884065.1. Lineage (NCBI taxonomy): Eukaryota > Metazoa > Arthropoda > Branchiopoda > Anostraca > Artemiidae > Artemia > Artemia franciscana. The sequence goes on along the minus strand of NC_088866.1, from coordinate 44,575,836 downwards.
GATACCAATATTGGTATCTAAGCTGTGTATGCAACAAAACAAATTTTTGTTCCCGGCTATGGTGTTGTAGTACGATCTACGCGTCGGAGCGCAGGTTTGGAGGAGGCGCCAAGTTCAGAGCTCTGTACCAAAAGCTTCTCATGGACAAGATAGGAGTTTTCATAACTGTATATTGGTATCTTAGCTGTGGTTTTGATCCTGAGGTCTGCCTAAATCACTAACTTCTTTAAAAGTAAGTCTCGCGTAATAGCGTTGCCAACGCGGTACAATTGTACCGTTTTTGACACGATTTAGACGTACTGGTACAAAGCCGTACACTTGCAAGTTTTTGGTACCGTACCAATTTCCCTGCACATTTTGATTTTACTTTCTTCTTTCTTACTCGGATTTCTGTTCGAGTATTACTCTGTTTTCTTCTTGTCACTGCGAATTTTAACCTGCTGTTCAGATGGTAGAAATAATCCTGTTTCGGCACAATTTTAGTCGAAAAACTGACCCAGTTAACTTCACACTTTTGACAACGATGTATGTATATCGACTTAAACCATCTCACAGAATAACGAAAAGTTGAAGCATGTACTTGTATGTTTTAATGCCTGTACCATTATTAGAGGGGTTTATTGTTATTTTAATTGAAGTAATAATATACTAGGTGGCTGTCATTCAGTATTCCGTTGGACTTGATATTCGTAAGCGTGTAGGTCTTAACAAGGCACTAACGCAACATCTTTATTTTGGGTTGGGGTGGGAGAAGTCATCAAAGTCTACCAAAATAAGCCAATGATGAAAAAAAGTATAGGAAATCTAACAATCTAGCGGTTTTAGGAACCAGGCTCTAGGCCTGGAGTAGAAATACTCTGGGTATTTTCAGTACTCTAATCAATTCTGCACTCAGAAATTATAATTATTTTTAAAGATCTTGAATTTTGGGGGGAAAATTTAACACGAAATATATCAAACATATGAAGACGTTCTTAAGTTTCAAGACGTTTTTGTTTTCAAGCCTGGCTTGTTTCTTAAAAGTAAAGCGTACGGCGTTTGACTTTACATTGCCTACCAGCGGTGCTGATTCCTGTTCCATGGGCCTTAATCCAGGAAGTGCAGTGGGTGGGGAGGAATAAGGACTCCCCATCCTTTGCTTATACACGCTCTTCCTGTTTAGCTTCCCCATATTTCTCCAAACATGCATTTAGAGCTGGGTCGACTCTGGCTAAGCTTACAGAGTCCCAACACTTACCCCCGTTCCAAACCAAATAACCAGTGACACCAGGAATCAACCTCTGTCCTCACGGCTTATAACAAAGTTAGCTAGCTGGATCAGATCGGCTAATTTTTATTTTCAGGAAAATTCACACAGAAAATGAAAACGGGGCACATTTAGGGACGTCAAATTAAACATCACGTCCCCGAAAAATATATTTAAAATTGATCCTTGAAAATTTTCTTAGCTCTTTTCTTGTTGAAAAAAGAAAAGAAAGTCAGCAGAATTTTTGATTTGTTCTGTTTTAATACGAATAATGTGCGCTTCAACGCGATTTTTAAAATTAAAGTAAAGAGCGATGTAAGCCCTTGAGGCCAAAGTGTCATTTGAGCTCGACTCAAAACAATATATATTTTGACGAGTGTCTTGTCTTTCCATCATTATATGCGTTCGTTAAATAGTATCTCGTCATAATAACTTACGAACGGGTGATCGGATCTCAATAATGAAATTTGATATTTAGAAGGATATCGTGTCTCAAAGGTCTTATTTTAAATCCCGACCGGATCTGGTGACATTGGCGGGGGGAGTTTGGGGGGAATCTAAAATCATGGAAAACGCTTAGATTGGAGGGATCGGGATGAAGCCTGGTGGGAAAAATAAGCAGAAGTCTTAGATACGTGATTGACATAATTGGAACGGATCCGCTCTATAGGGGGAGGGGCTTAATTCTGAAAAATTAGAAAAAATGACGTATTTTTGACTTACGAAGGAGTGGTCGGATCTTTATGAAACTTCATATTTAGAACGACCTCGTAACTCAGATTTCTCATTTTAAATCTCAACTGGATCCAGCGTCATTGGGGGGGGGGAGCAGTTGGGGGGCTGACATCTTAGGAAATACTTAAAGTTGAGAGATCAGGATGAAACTGGATGGGAAGAATAAAAACCTGTCTAAGATACGTGACTGACATAACTGGATTGGATCTGCTCTCTTTGGTGAGGTGGGGGAGGGGGGGGGTAATTTGGAAAAATTAGGTATTTGTAGCTTACGAAAGGGTGACCAGATCTTAATAGAATTTTATATTTTGAAGGAGCTTGTGCTTTAAAGCTCTAATTTTAAATTCCGACCAGATCCTCTGATATTGGGGGAGTTGGAGGGGGAAACCGGAATTCTTGGAAATCGTAAAAGTTGGGGTATTTTTATCTTACGAATAGGTGATCGGAAAAACTATTCCCATCACCTAAGATCGGAATAAATAATTATTCTTTAATGAAATTTTACATTTAGAAGGAATTCATGTCTCAGAGCTCTTATTTCAAATCCCGACCAGATCTTTTGACATTGGGGGGAGTTGGAGGGGGAAATCTTGGAAAACACTTGGAGTGAAGGAATCGGGATGAAGCTTGGTGGATAGAATAAGCAAATGTCCTTGATACGTGATTGACCTAACCGTACTGGATTTGGCTCTCTTTGGAGGAGTTGGGGGAGGGGTTCAGTGATTTGGCGAGTTTGGTGCTTACGGACGTGCTAGGACGATGAAAATTGGTGGGTGTGTTATGGAGCTGCACAAATTGACTTGATAAAGTCGTTTTCCCAGATTCAACCATCTGGAGGGCTAAAGGGAGAGAAAAATTAGAAAAAACTAGGTATTTATAACTTACGAGTGGGTGATCGGATCTTAATGAATTTTGATATTTAGGACATCGTGACTCAGAGCTTTTATTTTAAATCCTGACCGGCATTAAGCCTCTGATTTTCCTTTTAAATTAATCTATTGATTCTTAGAATTTTGTAAGAGCTCATACCATATGAGCTCTTGGCTCTAGCTCTTCTTGCCTCGTCACAAGTGCCATATGAGCTCTTAGCTCTTGTTTAATGCTATAATAGAAAAAGAGAAACCTTTAAAAAATTTTCGTAAATTATAGATGACAGTCGAGACCTAAGTAGGGAGTTGGAAGGGGACTCATGTTCTGTCTTATTTTTGATAATTTCTTTTTGTTTTGACAAGGGTTTGAATGCTCCATCCCAGAATTGAAATCTCGAGTAAAGTCCGATAATTTTGTGTTTCGAAACCGACTTTCACACGTAATAAATTACAAACTTGCGACTTTTGAAAGCAAAGAATAAGAGAAAAAACTAAAAATTGCTTAATTGCTGTCAATTGATTGTCATTGAAAAAAAGAACTAGTTGCAACTAAACAATAATTAGTTGTTAGCAAATTTATTACCAACCAATTTTAATAATAAATAAATAAATTTTAAAACTCCAGTCGTTAAAAAGAAATACAAATTTTATTACTAAAATAAAATTTAATTCTGTACTGAATATATCACTCATTAAGATATTACTCGTATTTAAATTGGGGTTAAAAGCCTGAAAGCAAGGTAGAGCAAAGAATAAAAAAAAATCCTTGGTATAAGGATAAAATTTGATGAGGTTTTATCTGAAAAAAAAATTATAGTAAAATTTATGTTCGACAAAGTTTTAAATACATATATGCTTGCAGTAAGCGACTTTAAAACATTGTTGCCGCCAGTCTACAATTTAAATCACAGATGTCAAGCTCTAACCTCAAAATTTTAAATCCTTAAATTTCAGATCTTTGTTGGTGGTCAACTTAACAAGCGGAAAATTTAAATAGTCTACTCGTGTAATTTTCTCATTCGTGTACTATAAAATGAGGATAAATATAAAAAAAGAAGTGTTTTACTATTCGGGCGTGTTCGGGCGGAGGTCTGACATATACTGTGCCGAAATTTGAATTGATTGTGTTTGAATTGCCAGGACCTTTTATGCGCATCCACTTTTGATTGTAAATTTTTTGTTTCATAAAAGTTGAAATGAAATTTTTTTTGAGACTGTTTACTTTGTCATATTCATACATTAAGTTTCTTCAGAATTGTTCAAGGGTTTCTATGGTCATTGTTTTTTTTTTGTCTTGCGTTTTTTATGGTCTTTCTGTCATTTTTAATCTGGATAGTTATTTTTATGGACTACTCTACCTGGGGGTGTCGTTATTATTTACCATTATCAGGCAAGGAGCACTGTCATTTCAATTCACATGTCGAGGAAAGAAGATTTAGTATTTTTTTAAATATATTTGTAAGTTTAACGTTTTTTAATTTTATATTATATTTAAGAATAATTGAAAAGATGAAAAACTTCACTGTAGAAGTTTCAAGCTCCTATCTACAAAAATGTGAATATTCGTATTTTTTGCCAGAAGACCAATCACGGGTGTTTTTATTTGTTTTGTTTTTGTTTGTTTTTTTCCGAGGGTGATCGTATCGACCCAGTGGTCCTAGAATGTTGCAAAAGGGCTCATTCTAACGGAAATCAAAATTTCTAGGGTCCTTTTTAAGTGACCAAAAATCGGAGGGCACCTAGGCCTCCTCCCACGCTCGTTTTTTCCCCTTCTTTACTGTTTTAAAAAGTAGAGTTAAGAGAAAGAGTCAAACTTTAGCGTAAATAGCGGGGCGTTGAGGAGAAAAAGCCCCTTTCATATATGGAGTAATTTCTGTTCGTTTTAAGTTTCAATGTCGCTCCTTACTTTCAGTTAAAAAACTTGTTTTTTTTTATTTAATTTATTTAACAACGAACCCAGTGACACTTACAAGCCAGTTTAAAAGACCGGTTCAGTATATTAGGATAGTAACGGCGTAATTTTGCCATGTTTGATGTTTGAACCATATTTCCTTTTCAGCTTTACGTTTAAACCCTGCTTAAAAATCGAGTCCATTGATACTACCAAACCGATTTTAGAAGTCAGATATCGAATCGAAGCCGAAACGTACAAGCCAGGCAAAAAATTTTCAAGAGTTCGATTTGCCAACGGTCATACAGACAGATCAAATGTTGTTGAAAAGGTCATATCATTTCTCGACAAAACAGAGCCTTCAGAATGCTTGGAGGAAACTGTTTTCCTCAAGGTAATTTTTTTTTTAGAGGTGGTATGTGAGTGAAGTATTTACAGTTTCGACTCTGCAACTCGAATGCTGTAAGTTATGAAATTAAAAATTTACAGGACCCATAAAAACAAATAGGATTTATGCTGGGCTTTCCTTTTTTCTTATTAAAATCACGTGACTGTATTTTCTATTTCTGATCATTTATGTTGATGAGAAAAGATGTTGTATGTTTTGGGCTCTTTTTGAGCAAGATTGAAAGTTTTGAATATCCTGGGAGTAAAATAAGAACAAATAGATCGAAACAGTCGATCTTTATTTCTTTGAGGGGGGGGGGTCTTGCGAGATTTAATTGTCATTTTTAGACAATCTCGCTTAATGTTTTTAAATTACTGCAACCCAGCGAGTATCCCTTGACGAAAAGTGTCACATATCTTTGGATTACCGGAGCTGGAATGGAGCTTTTGATATTAAAATTGTTTTCATTATTTAAGTCGACGTAAACAAAGAGAAAAAATAATTAACAAACCAAGTGAGGGTGATTTCCAGCCAGTGGGAAAACAAAACTACAAATCAACCCTTTCAGAAAAGATATCCGCTAAACCATCATCAGCACTCAAAAAAGTAAATGAAAAAAGTTTACTGCAAGAAAGCTTGCCTAAGGATACTGAGGACGGCTTATCGAAGCTTTTTGCTGAAATATTTTGAGACGGCCTCTTTGGGTTTCTTAATTGTCGTTTTCTTCGTTTTCTTTGGTTTTGTCGAACGCCATGCAGTGTCAATACGGGTTCAGAACGTGATTGTATTCTGTTTTACACCTTAAAGCTTTCTTTATACAAACCACCGGCTCTTCATAACTTTCAAGCACGTTTTTTGTTTTTTCGTTCGGTTTCACGTAAGTATCTTGCCTGTAAAATCGGTACCATGTGAAACTTATATTGTTTTATCTAACAATTTTTGAATTATGGTCGCTGATTTGCTTAAATGAGGATCTCCGCCAAATGTAAAGAAAAAATAATTGAAGTACCCATGACAGTGAAAGTATGACTTTTTGGAATTGACTTATATAAAACTTATATGCCTTATTCTAAAACAGCCATATAGGTCCCTAAAAATTAGGGAAAATCTGGGATCCAGTTCTTTTAAAAAAGACCTCCATATGTGACTATGCATTTTCTGGCAGCAGAGGTGCCAAAATCGAAAAAAATGAGCAAAAAATAGGCGAAAAACAGATGGCATCAATCAGTTTATGACGACGTAGCTTCCTAAACGAAACTTAGTTTGAAACGAAGTTTCGTCAAACGAAACTTAAATAATAATACATCCCTAAATAGAGACTTGGGTGAATACACACTCAACCCTATGTACACAAAATTAATTACAGAAAATAATCTAATTCAAAATAAAACAAAAATAGGAATGAACAAAAACAAGCCCAATATCAAAAGAACTATCAGATTAGCTGCAGAGAAGGCAAATATCGCAATAAGAAATCATTCCAATTTTTAATAAATACAGTTAGTGAAATGAATGAACCTTTTTATCTTGTAAAATGTTAGCTTTTATCAGACAGTCTTGGCTGAACTTTTCGTTAAGAAGTAATGATGCCAAGGCTATTTTAAAATAAAAAATGGATTTTTAACTGAGAACTTTTATTGTAAGTGTTTTATTGTTTTTTATTTATTTTTTCTTTGCTGAAGACGGCCCTTAGATATAGGGCCGAAATATTCAAATAGGTTTTGTTGGTTCACTGTCTTGGGAAAAAAAGTCCTCATTATTCTCTCTTTTGTTGTTGTATTATGGAAAGGCAGTGTGGTCTTCGTCATTATTTACATATAAGAACTGAGCGCAAGCCAGGTTGCGATTGATAGGTGTAATTATTAAACAAAATATGAATCAAAGTTATCTATCAACCTTTACAAGAAAATGTTCTATTTGATGAGAAAAACGAGATGATTATATCTAATAATAAATAAAAATATTTATAACTAATATATCATATTTTATTCAAGGGGGCTCATCAAAGAAGTACTGCCAATAAAATTTAATTCATGGAAGGAACATAAATTAAACATGAAAAATAAATAGATAATTTGTAAAACACAAAAGTTAAATTGTAAACATATCGAAGCCTCAGGAGGCAAAGGTGTCAAGTCTATTTCATACATGTTAGTAATCTGCATACACTAAACAGAGTCCAATATTTATGGATTTGGGATAGATTTACTTAATGAGCTCAAAAATGCTGTGTCAACACCGATCATAAATTTGTCTTTTTTGTATATGACTACGCACATTTGTCAGGTTTGCACTTCGAGCACACGCCTAAACAAAGAATCTTGTCCGTTTCGTGCGTGAAATCAATTAAAAACTTTAATTTATGCAAATAATTGAGAAACAAAAACACCAGCTTAAATTCGGACAGTAATTACTACAGCATAAAGAATTATTACAAAAGTAAACATCTAACTGTGTAAAAGATATTTATTCATTGAAAACAAAGGTGGTCCTAAATGGGTGGAAGTGTTTACCCCCTCCCCTCCCACTTGACATGTGAATTTGGCTATGTTAAATTTCCGAATGAGATGAAACCTTATAGAATTTTGTTTTTGCTTTGTTATGCTGTAACTAACTTGCAGCAGTTCGAGTACAGTGTAGTTAGGCCAGGGATGTACTCAGGCGGACCTCAGGGTCCTGCCCCAAGGAAATACTAATTTTTCTAGAATTTTGGGCACTTTGTACTCAAAATGTTGGGCACCTTGTATTCAATTTACCCAACACAATTTCATTTGTTACCACCTCCCTTCTAAGAAAATTATATGTGCGTGCCTGGTTTATTGCCATGTGTTTTTTGTTCATTCTTTACCCACGTTTCTTTATTTCTAAGTTTGGCAGTATTTACTACCACAATCGTCACATTTGCATAAAGAGACATTTTTCTTAGAAGTTCAATTTCAAATTTTTCTTAATGTTTTAAGATATAATAGATTATATATATATATATATATACATATATATATATATATATATATATATATATATATATATATATATATATATATATATATATATATATATATATATATATATCATGAAAAGAGAAATCACCAATGCAACAGCACAAACACAAAAAAAAAAGAGAGACAGAAGGAGAAAAGGAAGACTGTTTTCCTAAATTAGTGATTAATATAGACCAGCACTTGAATGAGGCCTTAACCCTACTCATCCATACAATCACATAGGTCAAACAGCATAGCCATACACAATCAACCATAAAGAATAATCCATGGACAGGCAGTCATGTCGTCAATAAGTATAAGTCGTCATTTACCAAACAATAGAAAAAATAATAAAGACAAATAATTCAGAGGCAACAACCCAACACAAGGGCTCATCAGGAGAATACACTGGCCTATATAGGGTTTCGCCACTTTAAATTCTCTACCCAGCCAAGTGTTGTGGCTACCACAGAATATCCATGGCATCCCCGTGTCAGGTATCACCCCCAAAATACATGCCTATGAAAGAAAAAAAAAACAGCAAATGTAAAACAACCAAGTAACACCAAAACAAGCTTATCCTGTTAATATATCCCTCTTTTTAGCAACAATAGGTAAACTAAATATAATAAATTTTTACCAAATCACAAATATTAACACATTGCAAAAAACCTGAATGAACTAAACAATTATAGAATTCATCTTTACCATGTGGCTAATTTTTAAAAAAAATCCGCTCAATTAGAAACACAATTCAAAATAAATGGCGCTGCAACAACATTTCTCGAACCTCCGAAATTAGTTGAAAATTTCTTTAAGTATTTCTAGATAATTCTTTTGATATTTATTTAAAAGTTCGTTATAATGAAAACTAAATTTTTTAAATTGCCAAGTTAATTTATTTGCAGAAAAACCTCTTGATATCAATTTTTGGCTTAAGATTTTACATCTATTTTTAAAATCAATATAATATATATATATATATATATATATATATATATATGTATATAATATATTATAGTATAGTTATAGTGCACAATATCATTTAGCATCATTAATAGTTTTCATTTAACTAATTCAAACAATCAGGTCGTATTGTCACTGTCCTTGATACGTTAAAAGACTTATTCAGATCTTGCCTCACCTGAGTCTGGCTACATTAAATCATTTTGAAATGTATACATTTTTTGTGGCTCCATCTTTGTCAATACTAAGGAAGTCTTCCGGCATATAAATTACCAGATTCCCACGCGTCAAGGTGGAAAGGGATTGTGGTTTGACTTTTTCTCAGGCTCTTGCGCTATTACAAATCGGCCTAGTGACCACAAACTGTTGCAAAGAAATAAATTGGCCAAATACTTACAACAATTTAGTATTATATTCTATAAAAAGGAGCTGCGGGAAACCCAGGGTATTTCATGAGAAACAGAAGATTTATGCCCTCATGGAATTATGTGAAAAAATCTCAAAAAAAAAAAAAAAAAAAAAGAATATGTTTTACCTTTTTTCAGTAAAAAGAAATGAAAAAAGTGCTGATTAAAATCAACAGCCCTGAATAAAAACTGAGCTTCTAAAGTTCTTAGAACATAATGCTCTAGAGAAACTTAGATTACTTGTAAAAATTTACGAAAAATTGTGTAAAAAGCTTCCGAAAATACATTGCAAAATATACCAATGCAATACCAGCACATTTTTAGTTAGTGAAGGTCAGTAGCCTCTTTTTATCTTTGATAATACGCTTTTGTAATCTAAATAGGAGGGGGGGTATTAGGAAGGTTTTAGTGTGCTGCCATACTTTCATTAGTGATGCCACATTGAACTAGAATTATCACCCCCCTTACATTTTCTTGAATTGGCGCCCTTGTTGTTGAACCTAATATCAAGCAATTGCTGTGAACCTTGCAAAAGGGAAGCAAATATTGGAAAGAACGGAATGGAGTTTTCCAATTCTGTTTTCCATATTGTAAACACACATTGAGCATATTGTTGAGCAATTCAAAGTGCCATAAACCTTGTAAAAAATGAAGCAAAAACTCCAAGGAACAAGGAATAAAGCGGAGGCATGAAAGGCTTTAGAGGAACTGGGACAAACAGTGTCCTCAACTTTGGACTCGGAACTCCCTTGGGCTAGTGGTTAAAACAATTGTGTAATGGCTATGTTCTGTAAAATTTCCAGACTTTTCCAAAATTACAGGCTTTCCTCTGTTAAATTTTCAGCAGTGTACGTTAGTTCTACTATAATCTAAAAAGAGATTATAATTAATGGCAATCATTGGAGGAATTTACTTATCTTACCAAGTCTGGATTAGAGCATAAAAATATTTAATATCACCTTTTCATTTTTCAAGTCGTGTTAATGAAAGTCGTGTCTTCTTCTTCTTCTTCAAAGTTTGACACCAAGTAAGGCGAATTAATTTGTCAAGTGAAAAACGAATAATTGTGGTTGACAAGTGAATTTCGATGGTATGACCTACTAAGGGCGAAATTTCTGAAGTTTTAATAAAAAATCTAACTGCCTAAAAATATATGGGTTTTTGTACAACAAGTGATGTTTGACACGCCTAGTAGAACTGTGCCTTTGATGCGAGTGTTTGAACACAAAACACCACTCTCTTTGTCTTCTTCTTCTTCAAAGTTTGTACGAAGAACACGGTGGTGTAGTACATGGTGAGTGGACACCAAGTAAATGGTGAAGACAAGTACACGGTACGAAGAGGTGTGGCGTTTTGGAAGATGTTGGCGCGTTTCGGAGCAACTGGCGTTCCAAGACATACACCAGGTTGCTAAGAGTGACCAGCCCCTTGCTTCAAATAGTTTTTGCTAGCTGTAAAATCAAATCGTTCAACTTTTGGTCTGAAAAAGAAACGAACCGAATGTATACCCATATGAATACATCTTCTTTTTTATCGGGCGACGTCAAAAACCAGCTTAGTTGATGATGCCACAAGGCGTGCAAAAAAGAGACAATTTTAATGGACCAACATTTGGACACTACATTATTTATAGTTCCCCAATATATCTTTTACCGGTGTAATGTTTTGTAGTACGGTACCACGGCTCGCTCCCTTAGAGTGAAGACATTTATCAAAAACAAGATACATCTAATTTTGGGAATCGCTTTGTTAAATTTTTGACTGAAGTTACTATTGCATCTTAATTATAAATTATATCCTGCCATTTTTTTGCTTTGTAGCATTGCCACTTTGATTTCTTGCACTAATCTGTTTATTACTAAACCTGAGTTTCTTAATATATTATATTCCCTTAATTATGTTGCTAGTACACTGACAACTCACTGTAGTACAAAGCAGCCAAAGGCCGACATTTGTGCATGCTCACCCCGCCCCCAATCAATTAGAGTATTGCTCTACCCCCTCACATGAACTTCCATTTTCTTTCAAACCGTCCTTATGACCTCTTACCACGTCATTCGGATACGAACTACTTTTTCTTTGACCCCAGACGGATGGCCAAAAATCACAATCTTTGACAATCAGCGATAAAAACTATCAAATATATTATAATTATTTGCCTTACTTAATTAGTATAATAATTATAATTGATAATTAATTAATTAATATTATTTTGAGCATAAGTTGTTAATTATAATTCCCTAATTAGAAAAAAAAATTATTATTCTACCTGAATTTTTAAAACAGGCATGTTAGCAGTGAGAAGGGCCTCTGGACCCTTCATTTTTTTTTATCGACGAATAGTTGTATGTGCACGAAATTTATCTCGCCTTTAAGATTTATCTAGGCAAACACAATCTTTATTTCAAAAGCTCAAAATTCAAACTACTTCCACATTTTCAAAAAGGAGATACAACGTGTTTTGTGTTAGGAAAGAACAACCTGAACCTCTTGAAACCTATATAAGGCCAATCCGTCGAGCGTGGTTCGTTGAACATAAATATTATAAAGAGGGATGCACACAGGGGAGGAGTGCATGGATCCCACAAATCTGAACTAACCGAGATTTCAAGCATTTCTCATTCAAACTATCTAATAAAATTTCCGCGTACGTGATTTGTTATTAGTCCCCATTTGACAAAAGAGTGTCACCTAACGTTTTTTTGAATTACCGCAACAAATATCTTGCATTGATTAGTTAATAACAAACAAGTAAAGTTTACGTCTTCTGTTAAATAGTGTGCCTTCAATTATGTTTGATTCCCTTTTATGTGGACAACCTCCAGATTCTCATGCTTAGAGAGTTTGTATGATTAGCAATTTTCCGCCGGGTTTTATTCCAACAATTTCAGCTAATTAATGGTTTAGAAGTTTAATTATCGTCCGTACTGTTTCAAACTAATATGCACTTTCCCCACCTATTCTGATCAATCAATAGATCTGGCATGAAGACATTCCATATTGTAGCTGCCTATATGCTTCCTACGGTTTCTGTATTATTTTGTCTTTTTTAGGGGGGGGGGTATTCGTCCTATTGCCATGTCATCCAACTTGATTTTACCAGTTGCTTTTGACAAGTCTCCTATGAGCAAAAAGTATAAAGCTTGATGAAGGATAAAAGTTTTTTATTTTTGTTTTTGCTTGCCGTCGAGGAGTTGCCCATAGGCGTGGTGCAAAGATACATGTTGTGGTGGAAGTGCTCCTAAGCTCTGCAGAATTTTACCACGCGTGGTCGTAAAAGTGGCACTCCGTGATGTACACAAAATGGTGAGCCACGATTTGCTTGCTGCAAAGGAAGGTCGATCTTTATTTGTTCTTTACTATCATGTAGAGTATGATTAATAATTTCCTCATTAATCAAGTGTTGCATTTCTCCCTGTCAGATCTAGTTTTCGTAAAATAGCGTAGAATGCAAGATTCTTTGCTTTGTCAGAAGCTATGCATCATAAATTCTCATTGCTACACATCAGAAATAAAATAGTCTCAATTCTGGCAAGAACACAATGAACCTCAGAGTTGCCAACATTTTGTAAAAACTGTTTCCTTAAAATAAAACTTCCAAGATTTAGATAAGATTTATCACTAAAGCTTTTTTGTAGACTGAGTGAGGGAGAAGAATCCACCCCCACCCAATCAAAAAATCGAATCGTATTTGTGTCACCCAAATAGTCCGAGACGTACCCCTCCCCAAGGGAATGAAAGCAATCTTTGGTAAAAGTAGTGGCTCATTTCTCTTGTGATCGTAAATCGACATATCTGGCTACAAAAATAAGGACCCCTACCTCCACTCCTTGCTAAAATGTTATTTTTTTAGGCATTTTAGTTTGTCCTCATGCTTGTTTTTTTTATATAATCTAACTAGAATGGAGGATTCAACGCTCAAGCCTCAAGGATTGTATGATTAATCTACCTGATCCAGACACATAAGAACCTCCATGGTTAAAGTCCTGTCTCCTTAATTTTAACTTCGCCAACCCAAGCTTTTATTTTTACTTAAAACTGATTAGTTTTAGCATGATGTGACCCAGGGATTGTCGGGTGGATTCCAGACCCAGGGATTGTCGGGTGAATTCTAGATCCAGGGATTGTCGGGTTGATTCTAGACCCAGGGATAATTGGGTGGATTCTAGACCCAGGGATTGTCGGGTGGATTCTTGATCCAAGGATTGTCGAGTGAATTCTAGACCTAGGGATTGTTAATGGATTCTAGACCCAGGGATTTTTAGGTGGATTCTGGACCCAGGGATTGTCGGGTAGATTATAGATCCAGGAATTGTCGGGTGGAATCTAGACCCAGGGATAGCCGGGTTGATTCTAGACCCAAGGATTGGCGGGTGGATTCTAGAGCCAGGGATTGTCGGGTAGATTTTAGACTCGGGGATTGTCGGGTGGATTCTAGACCCAAGGATTTTTTGGTGGATTCTAGACCAAAGGATCGCCGAGTGGATTCTAAACCCAGGGATTGTTGGGTGGATTCTAGACCCAGGGAATTTCGGGTGGATTCTGGACCCAGTGATTGTCGGATGGATTCTGGACCCAGGGATTTTTGGGTGGATTCTAGACCCACTTGATCCTCATATAGAAGAAGGTCAGTAGAAATAGTCCCTTACCTTAAGTTGATTTTGTCCACCAATGACGTGGTTCCTGCTCTTCGTATTTCTGTTCAAAAATAAGAGAAAATAGTGGAGATGCAAAATCATAAGGATCATGGAGTTGACCTTTCGGGCTTCAGCAAAAAAAAGTCCAAATTACTGCTTATTCCCAATTCTTTATGTTTTATTAACATATTAATGTTTTTTTTCTTTATTGTTTCTCTTACTTCCTTGTTGCCCAGAAAGAAAATCGAGGATAGTAGTCCATAGAGGGGCCGTCATATTATACTATCCTTTCCATTTATTTATATGTTTGCCCTTATGGTTCGTATTTTTTTACGTATCAATGTATAATAAAATTCTGTTATTTTATAATAGTGTAATTATCATTATTATTGCGTTTATAAAGTGTATATTTTTTGTATAATTGCTTAATTATAGTAGCATAATTATGAAATTATTTTTGATTTATGATCTTTTTATAATTGTAGTTAAGATAAACACTTAAAATTTAAATTTCAGGAGAATACCAAGGACATTCAAACTGCTATTGGCTTTAAGATGACATACACTTTGGTCCAAAGAGAGCCAGGAATTCTGAGTGAAGGAGATGATTTTCCTTTGCTATCTCATTATCCAATACTGAATCAACAAGAAGCAGCCAAGACATTTTTTGCGACCTTTGAAAAGGACTGTGGTAATAACGATATTTGCGAAAGTGAACTCCAAGTATCTGCAAGTCTTAATCTTCCATTAGGTATTTTTTCTTTAATATTTTCTACATTTAATGCTATTTCTTGTTAATTTTTTAACTAAATACTTTCTGTCTGACGTAGGGTTGTCGTTTTTGGCAACTTTGAAACTTTTGGCAACGCTGTGTGACTTTTTAACAACAGATTTGAAGCTTTTTCGGCAACTTTTTGTGGATTCTGGAGAGAACGGTGGTGACATCTTTAATAAATAGCGCTGAAATATCTGTGAATCTTAATATTTACTAATATTTCCAAGTCTTTGATTAAATAGCTATTAGTAAAAGAAAAGCGGGTCTGCTGGATTTAGTCCTATTATCCAACGTGATCTACTTTCAGTACACACATCATTTTGTGCTCCTAAAATTTCTGCACCCCGGGAAAGTTCCCCTTGAAACCGCCTCTTCCTGAAATACTGAATTCGCCACGAAATTTAACCACACAGCATAACGCAATTGTCGTGTATGCAGCTAAAGGGTACAAGGATGGATGGTTAACCTCCAAAAATATCATAGCTTTTCTCCCAGAAAAATCCTCAAAAGCGAGTATGTTGCTAAGCACTATCAAAAGACGGCGTATCCCTCCTTTCCATTAGCTGGGCATTCCTTCTTCTCTGCTTTCGCCCAATGAAAATGCCTAGCCATAGTCTTGTCTTTTCAGCACAAATTTTATAAACCCTTAAATCTTTTGAGACTTAATTTTTACACGGTCTATAGCATAAGTAGTAATTATGTCACAAGTTTCGTAGGTATAACAATTCTTTTTACATTTAATGTATTTATTGTCAAGTTTCGAGGGGATATTTATATAGAAAATTGATCTGTAAAACTGAACCCTTTCAAGAAGCCATTCAAGGTTTTTGCATCAAAATGTAGCCTATATAATTGTTTACCGTTCGATAGACGTATAGCGCCTATGGAATCTACTGGCAAATAATATTCTTCCCTATTGTACAAAAAGTTGTTGCCAATTGTCTGTCTGTTACCCCTTTAGTTTTGCTGACAAAAGGACAGGATGCTATTTAGTAGCGTTAATTGTGTTCTAACAGTGTTTTTATATAGGTTTTTGTGGAGAGATAAACCCCCAGCTGCCTCCAATTTGTTGTTCGTCATGCTTATTATTGTCCAATTAGGAATTTTCTGCTTAAATTTCCTACACCGTGTAATTTTTTTCACCCCTTCACTTACAACAACCAATATATTTTCGCTGTTTTTGCATTTTTGATTGGAAACAGGTTTGGGTAATACAACCAAAGATAGGTAGAAAAATACTTTTAACACCTTCTGTTAGTTTAATTAATTTTTTTACATTATTATCATTTGTATTTTTGTCAGCCCCCTCCCACCTCCCTATTTTTTTAGCTTTCCACGTAAAAGTGATAAGTCGTCTAAGTATTGGAATTGAAAACTGCTTGTGATGATCCCGTGGCCCTCTTTTGCAATAAAATTTTCGGATTTTCGGATTGCCTTTTTTGAATTTTAAGATACCAAATCTCTTTTGATTTTCAATTTTGTATTCATTGGGAACAGACGCTATTAACAATTCCTGGCAAATGGTTCGAAAACAAGTTAAAGAAAGACAATTAAACTTGTAAGGATGATTGCTGCATTGAAAAAAACCACAAAAAAACTTGTAAGGACCATCGTTTTTGGCAGGTTTAATAAGAAATACCCAGAAATTCATGAAATTTTAGTTTTAAAGGTGCCTTGACCCTGAGCCGCCTCTCATCATTGGGGCATCATTAAAATTTAAGGGGTGGGGATTTTTTTCGACTTAGTAAAAATACCAAAAACAGGTATTGTTAAATGAAAATACATCAAAATAAAGTGTTTTCAAAAATTAAGGGAGAGGGACAAAATCAAGGGACACAGCCCCCCCCCCCTCCAGTTGACGGCACTACCCAGCCTTGCGTACCTTCCTGATCATACCTTATTCAATAAAAGGGTATGTCCGTAAACCCTAAAGAAAATATGTTTGTTTTTTTAATAGAGACACGAAAACCAACTAACCAAGCCGGGCTAGTTCAGGCAGCAGATCGTTACATCAAAAAGATTTGTTCATTGTAGCTCCAAATTTGAAGTTTGCTTCTATTGGTTAAATTTAAAAATTACTGGGAATACTTTTTTGGATAGGAGGGTTTGGTTAAAAGTTGAACTTTTGGAGTTAAGATTCTATATTTCACCATTTTACGCATGTACATTCGCAAAGAATTTAATTACAGGCTGGGTGTTATCTTTTCTCCTCATAAGTATTTCTAAAGTTATTGTGCTCAGTGCCGCTTCTAGGCCTGGGCATAGGGGGCAGCTGTCCCCCCCACTGACGTCTGTAGCTCAACCTCTTTTAGTTTACGTTTTACACTCCCATTAATGTACTTAATTCAATAAATAAATATCGTAATTATTTTTGTATATCTTGTATATCAGTTTATAAGGCCTAAAACTGTTTTTGATTGTGCTTCTCAGCCCTAGTAATTCAAAAGGCGCTACTTTACACTTTTTTGTCAAAGGATTTCAGACGTAATTATAAACGCACTACATTCGATCTATTGGATTAATCCAAACACCTATGTTTTATTTGAGTCTCAAGGTGGTTAGGACATTTTTTTTAAATGGATCGCGTCTCCTATTCTAAAATGCAATTAGTATCTTGAGCTGTTGACATCAAAATTGTGTTTGATGGCCTTGACATCTCTTTTTGATGGCGTGATTAGAACCTTTCTTTTGCTAACAATCGTTCTTCAATAACAATAGAAAATTCGACACAGTTTTTTTCAATTTTTCAATTTGCTTTAAATGATACAGTGTACTGACTTTCGAATTATCACAACACAATTATTAAAGGGGCTGAATTTGTCAAAAAATCTAGAATGAAAGAGGGAGCCAGTGCCCCCCCCCACCGCTGTGCCCTTTTCTGTTTACGCTCATGCATTGAACCTGCCTTTGAAGCGTCATCCTTTCATCCATCGTCCTTTCATCCATCATATCTATATATATAAAAATAAGTTGTCTGTGTGTGTGTCGAGTGACGTCATGTTTGTGTGTCGACTGACGTCATGCTTGTCGACTGACGTCATTTTAAGGATTGAGCTGTATGCGTCATGATGTTGTTTGTCGACTGACGTCATGTTTGTCAACTGATGAAATTACATACCGGGACAAACTGATGAAATTACATACCGGGACACCGGGACACAAATGACGACCGGGACACAGGGAATATAAATGACGACCGGGAACCTCAAAGAGAAATTACAGACTGGGACACCCAGACACAAATCACGACCGGGACACAGGGAATATAAATGACGACCGGGAACCTCAAAGAGAAATTACAGACTGGGACACCCGGACACAAATCACGACCGGGACACAGGGAATATAAATGACGACCGGGACACAGGGACACAACTACAACGGGGACGCCGGGGGCACAGGCGGGATATATAAATGACGACCGGGACACAGGGATTGTTCGAATAGAAATTACAGACCGGGACACCGGGACACAAATGACGACCGGGACACAGGGAATATAAATGACGACCGGGACACTCAAAGAGAAATTACAAACTGGGACACCGGGACACAAATGACGACCGGGACACAGGGAATATAAATGACGACCGGGACACAGGGACACATCATTAGAATAATGAGGTATAGATCTGAATACGGATTGTTTTTCCCATGGACAATTATATGTTGCATGTTCAAGAGTCAGTAAACCTGACAATCTATTTATATGCATAGACAATGGGACAGCGAAGAAGGTTGTATGTTCGCATGTTTCACATAGTTAAAAACATATATATATATATATATCTATCTCTATTCACAGGTGGGACACAGGGACACAACTACAATGGCGCGTAACTAATATGGCGCGTGACGACTTACGCGCGCGGGGGGGCTTGGGGGGGGGGCGCAAAGTGCCCCACCAACTAGGTGTTGGGGTGGCACTTCGCGCCACCTCAACAGCTAGTATATATATATATATATATATATATATATATATATATATATATATATATATATATATGTATATATGTATATATGTATATATGTACGAAAGTAAAACAGTTCAAAATAGGGATGATACCTTTTTATTGACAGTGAAATATAAAATTATTTAACTGGATATTTCGAACACATATACAATGTTCATCATCAGCAGTAAAACTCCTGCTGTTTTACTGCTGATGATGAACACTGTATATGTGTTCGAAATATCCAGTTAAATAATTTTATATTTCACTGTCAATAAAAAGGTATCATCCCTATTTTGAACTGTTTTACTTTCGTCATGGAAAGGCAGTGTGGTCTACGAAGTTATCTATGTATATATTGTGTATATGTATATATGTATATATGTATATATGTATATATGTATATATGTATATCTGTATATATATATATATATATATATATATATATATATATATATATATATATATATATATATATATATATATATATATATGTGTGTGTGTGTGTGTGTGTGTGTGTGTGTATGTATGTGTGTGAATG
This sequence comes from Artemia franciscana, assembly GCF_032884065.1. Classification (NCBI taxonomy): domain Eukaryota; kingdom Metazoa; phylum Arthropoda; class Branchiopoda; order Anostraca; family Artemiidae; genus Artemia; species Artemia franciscana. Next base: position 44,556,447 of record NC_088866.1, on the reverse strand, counting down.
AAAATATCAAAAAGGGGTATTTTTCAGGTCAAGGCGACAAATGCCCCTACACCTGCAGTCCTTCTTAACAAGTTCCCCTCAAGTGATTTTGCATTATACTTTTGTATTTAATTCCATCCCGTGTCATATCATGTCGTACAAACCAACTTGACAACTTTATCTTGTTAAATAATTCCTTCGAGTCCTAAGAACATCAAAATAAAAGTATTTTTTGCCTCCTAGACCCATCTTATGTCTATTCATACCTGAAAACCGTAGATTACCTTTCGTTGCTTCGAAAGTATTTTCGTTGCTTCCTTTCGTTCTATAAAGTTTTTAGGGCATTACAAGATTTCATCAGTGTTGCCACATTGAATTGTGAAAATAATAAGCAAAAATAATTACCTAGGCCTGATAACGTTTTTCGTCCGTAAGATCCTAACATTAGCCATCTGTTGATTCAGAGAGGTAACTACACCTTCAAAGGAAAGCTACCCCTTCCTAGGTTATTCTATTCCTTGCGTATTTTTACCTAAGTTTTTTTTTGCGATTTTCTACCCAGGGCTCTTTCTTTTTTGCGCCCGCTACTACCAGAAACTGCACGACTGCACGTATGGAGTTTGTTATTATTAAAAAATAAATTCCCAGTTTGTTTTAGTTTTTCCAAGATATGTATGGTTATGCAAGTTTCAACTTATTCAATTCGAACAACCAGATTTTACTTTCACTGTCATTACTACTTGAATTTGAGTAGTATATAGCTGACACATTTAATTTTTAGAGAATTCAACAACTAATTCCTTAAATAAAGGATCTGGCTAGCTGTTCTGTACGGTACCCTTTGGTCATAGGACACTTCATAGGGCACCGAAATTATAAAAAAAACTCCACAAGATTGATTTCCCTCCCTCTTAAATTCCTCTGTTCCTCTTGTATTCCCTTCCTCTCATCCCACTCATTAATGTCCTCTCCTACTACTTTCTACTTACATTTTACTCACTGAGAGTGCATGAGCCTATCCTATTGCTTTTAACCAAATTTGCCTTTTGACTAACAACATCTTCAGATCTCTCCTTCTCACGGTAATTAAATTAGATCCACAAAAAAAAGAAAAAGGTATTGACACATTAACACAGCTTACGTGACAACCCAAGCGTATAGAGATGGATTTACAACATCTTTTTGACATTTCCTAAAACAAGCATCTTCTCTAGGCAGTTTTGCAACTAAATTTAGGAAATTAGGTTTGAGACAAAACCATGCACGCGCGAAGGAACTTTTTTGGAGAACTTAGTAATAGAAGAAAAAAATATTTGACAATTTGTAATAGAAGAATTCAGGATTAGCTGGGAAAGACAGGGCCCTGAATCCCCTCTATCTCGTAAATCCTTGGATAAAACTATTTGTTTTGTGCAGTTTTATAAATAAAGTGCCCCCGGTTGGAAGCACTTGATTCTATATTTAACGATGTGGTATGATGAAACTACTTGCCTTGAAATGTGAGAAATTCAAGATTCCTCCAGAAATCTACACTATTTTTTTGAAAAACATTGTAATTCAGCTTTTCGTAATAACAGTACAACAACAATGCAACGAAGATTCAGTATAAGCTGCTTCCCCTTCCACTTAAAAAACTCACAACAACAGCTTAGTATATATAGTTCACGAAGCTTTGTGTGAAAACGTGTTTTCCATAATCTCAACACAATTGGCTGCCATGTAATGGCAGCACAATTGGCTGCAGTGCCTGCAGCTGACTTGACAGGGATCGTAGGAAAAGCTTGGATACAGGCCATTCAGGTGCATTACTCACTTGATCCAAATACAAGCTTTTGGATAGTTCTGGGACATGTTCCCTTTCAAACTAGTATAAACTAAGTACGCGAACCTTAGTCAGGTATCAACAATGGACATTTCAAGGATTTCGGTCAAAAATTTAGAGTTGATTTCACCCAAAATGCTTGGATGAATTTCTATTCGGTTCATTTTCGTTCTTGTAAGCTTTGGTTGCTGTTCAGTTTCAAGTTCCCCTGAAAAATATTGTAATACAATTTATCTTACATAACGGTAACAAAACTTGTTTCTGGTAATTCCTTACAGCTTGACAGTTCTTAATATTGATTGGTCTCCTCCTGAAAATAGGACAACAGGACAAGTAATATATACCCACTTGGAAATCCACTCATAAAATATACTTTTTTCTAAGGGGTCGGATTTCGCAAAATAACACTATGATTTCTTTCCCTTCCAAAAAGTTACTTGAATCACATACAAAAGTGGACTGTGCTCACTCAGGGATGTATCTACGAGAAGGGCCCTGACCCCCCCCCCCTCCCAGAAAAAAAAATCCGTTAATTCTTTGAATTTCTGGGCACTTATTATTAAAATCATCGAATAGAATTTGCATTTTTCCTTTAGATCTACTCTTTTTTGTATCAGACATCCGCCCTTTTGTCCAATCTCCGCCACACTGAAATATAGCAAAATAATGCTATTATCTATTGTCTGCAATTGTCTATTATGACACGTCTTTTGAACCCAACCCGAAATTCTCACCTGTTTCAGATCTAATTCCGGGGCCTGCCGAAATTCTGCGAATAGGGGTGGGGCAAAATTTTCAAGTTGGAGAAATTGATGCACAGATTTAACGATTTTTGTCGAGAAAGTGTCATATTTTCCCGAAAGTTACAAAATTTTGTAGAGTTTACAAAATTGTACAGAATTCCTTCTGTACAGTTGTATACAAAAGGTAGTTTGTTTTCTTTTGCACCGGGGACCGCCTAGTGTAGATCTTTGCCAAAATATCTGCTTTCTCTTTTCGTTTTATTCCCTGGCTAAAAATCACTCTAGTGTTCTTTTTCCTCTTTTCAGTTCTTTTTTTTCTACAGTTGTTGTCGTTCGCCAAAATTAGTTTCCCCAAGAGATTTTGTGAAGGATGTAGCCATCCTCCCTCCGGCCTCCTCTTTGAGTGCCACTTCCAATATTTATTTTGAGCCAAATGTATTTGTGTTTTGGCTGAGGAATTAGCAAGCAATGGTTTAAAAATGCATTGCTAAAAAAAAGGCACCATTCTTGACAACCACGGCCAATGAATGGTCTTACAGCATCCTTGAGACAATTCGCAAAACAAGCATCTATGTCAGACTGTTTTGCAATTAAATTCGCGAAATTGGATAGTAGAAAAGACCATCTGTTAAATATCCCTTTTCAAAGAATGAAGAGACAACATATCTATAAAAGCTATTTTTCTTTTATGATATGGCTTCCGTGAAAAAAAAAAAAAAAACGTTTGGAAACAACTCAGAAAAACCTGTTGCTAAGAACGCAGTGTCATGTTTCTATGATTAATGCGGAAATAAGCTAATATTTTCTAACGGAACTTCTTTAAACAATGAGCCAAATCGTCAATTCTAAGAATTAACCAAATTGAAAATTACTCTAAACCCCCGAACAGGACCGTTTTGCAGGATCAAATCTGGGAAAGGGGTTAAAAATATCATAAAATAAATGCTAGTGGTTTTAAGACTCTGATCTTATAAATGCTGTCTTAAAAGCACCAGGGGCATTGAAATGAAAATATTTTTGTTTCTTGGACTCATTTCAGGTCTATTCATACGTGAAAGCAACGATTTTATTAGATTTGCCACTGGGTTATTTCAAAATTATGAAGTTTCTAGGGTTGTACTAAATTTTCGTCTGTGTTGCCACATTTATCCGCAAAAATAAATAAGTAAGTCTAATAATCTTAACAACGATTTTTGCCCATAAAAATTCAAACACTAACAACATGTTGATTCCCAAGGACAACTGTATGTACAAAGGAAAGATGCACCTTCGTAAGCTGTTTGGGGCTCTGGGTTTTTAGCTTTCTTTGGCCGATTTTCCCCCTTCATCTCTTTTTTTTTCAATTTAGCGAACATACATAATTAATAAACTGATTTGGCTCCTAATAACTGTGTTTAAAAAAAATATTCCATATTTCTTTTAACGGTTACGTTTTTAGAAATATCGTCTATAAGACTCTTCTTCAAGCTTTCGCACTTTTGGCAACTGTGTGTCATTAATTTGGCTTTGTTCTGTTCTTTTGATCCAGGCTTTAACACAAACACTGGAAAGATTGCCTCTGGATCCCCCCCCCCGAAGTTACAAAATTTGCACATTAAATTATATTTCTTCTTTATTTTAAATTTTTTAGATTAATTTTTAGTGTTGAGTGTAATGAGGTTGAGTTACAATGGAACACATTTTCACTTACCTTTACTTTTTATACTCAGTAACATAAACTTGCTAAGAATTCTGTCTTCAAAGATTCAGCTTGCAATTCATAACTGCATTAGGTTTATGCTTGGTGATTTTTTGAACCTTATAATATAGTATCTCGTCGGAACATTTGTATATCAAATTATACTATTTTTGCAAATTGTTTTAATACAAAAGCACTATTTTGGTGGGAAAGGGGGGCTAGTAAACTTCGTATATCCTCTCGTCCACCAATTAAAACCTTCCACCTTGATGAGTCGTATCGAAAGAGCGATTCACAAAGACCAAGGAATTATTATGATGTCAATATCGAAAAAAAGACATCTCGCTCATCTGTATTAAGCATTGCAACACTGGATTTAAATAACAAGAATTTTGCTAGTAGCCTTAGCTAATATTTATTAGCTGATAAATTGTGGATGACCTCTAGGATCCACAGCGGTTGTGTCTCATCTTAGCTTTTAACGGCCACTACCGATACTAATTACAATAGTCACAACACTTGTTATCTTTTACAAGTTATGCTACATGAAAAAACCTATTTTAATTGCCTTTTAATGGCAAGATAATTACGATTAGTTTACCACTTGTAGAAGATATGATGAATGTTGCACTAAAAGTTTAATCAGGTGGCCGATATGCCGTATTTCAGTTTCCCAGATATATATACATATACACACACACATATATATATATATATATATATATATATATATATATATATATATATATATATATATATATATATTTATATATATATATATATATATATATATATATATATATATATATATATATATATATATATATATATATATATATATATATATATATGTGGAGAAACAACTGAACAACAGAAGTGGAGAAACAACTGCCTCTATTGGGGAAAAAACAGGAAAAGAAGTTGACATTTCTCGACTTACAATGGACTCTAGTAAGGGTCAACTTGGATGTACTATTCAACGACATCAATTTTCACTTCGACCCGCACTTGCCATGACTATATCGCAAGGGCATACTTTTGAATTTAATGGTGTCGACCTTAACACTCCACGTTTTAGTCATGGAATGTCATACGTGGCATTTTCTTGCGTGAAAGGACAACGTAGCGTAGAAGTTCTGCTACCACCTGAAAACTCTTAACAATATTCTACTCCATATTCCTTTTAAACATTCCACTTTATGGTCAGGTCTTTTATTTAATTATGGAAAGGCACGTACGTTATACAAGAAGTGGAAGGAGGTTTTGAGTACTGCTCCCCCTCCCTATCACTCTCCCTCCCGCCTTGTGATATGTCCAAGTGTTTACTACTTTTCCGTAATTTTTATAATTTTCCGTATAATATGTCTGTTTTGGGTACTTTTGGAACATTCATTCTTTCCCTGAATATTAGCCTCTCTCACCTGAAATAAATGGATACTCGAGTGTCTGATCGTGGGGAATAACCCTACATTTACACATTCCCTTTTACTATACTTTTTTCTTAGTAAATTAAACTTGTTAAAACTCGAGAGAGCTTGATGTAATGAAAAAACGTTAGTAAACATTTAGACAAGCAAGAAATGGACATGATCTTGAAAATTGGACGTGGACTGTATTTGTGGAATTTGGCATTGCTCGTTGCCAAAATATGTCGGTTCATTTATCAAACCTCAAGGATACAGTCAGGGAAAAAGGCTATTTTAAATTGGAATGGTCATCTGGGAATCGTAAGATTAAGTATTCGCTAGTAAACAAACAAAAACTCAAAGGGATTGCAGACTATATGTCGTTGGTATACGGAATGCGTGCCTTTTCTTCCCCAATCTCTAATTCAAATACCTGATGAAACCGCTTTGATTAAGCAGGCCAATTGTGAACTTTTGTGGGCTTATTATTCTTTTTGCGGTAAGGAACCCCGAGTGTAGATTCTGGCTTAAACGATTGCATTTTCTTCTTTTCACTAGCTGTCAATTGCCTCGTTTTCCTTGTTGCCCTTTCTTTTATTGATTTTCATTTATTTATTTTGTTGTCGCATATAGCTGCTTTCATAGTTTTTTTTTAAGTTATGGACAATTTATATTACCGAATTATTTATTTTCTATTATGTAATTCTATATTCTAGGCTAGATGGTAAGTTATGTTGTGTCAAGTATGTCTTTTCACACTTAAACAAACCCTTTCAGACTAGCCCGAGTAAAAATCAATAAAACTATCATAATCATCGTCTAAAATCATCACAATCATTCTGAAATGTTCAAGCGTGAAATGTTTTGTAGAAAAAGTTTATTATTTATTTTGAAAATTTGTACATTACTTATCATCCAGAAATACAATCTTGTTGCTGCTATATTGACTTCTATAATGCAACACCAATTATTATAAAGCTATGGATTCCTAAAAATGTGGTGCCATTGGTGCGACCTAGAAAATGATGGATGCAAATCTTTATTAAACTGAATTCATGTAATATAGTTAATTGACTGGTGTATTTCGTTTAAAATGGAACATTTTTTGACTATATAGTCCTAATTTTAGAACTGTGCATTCCTAATTTTTGAAGTATTATCTGGGTATTGTTTCACAATTGTTGTTTCAACTGGGTTTGTTTGTATTGTATAACGCTTCATGATTTTTGAAAAAAATCTATTAATTGTTCTTCGTTTTTGCTCGTCTAAGTCACGTTTCCACCCATCGTTTTAAACGAAAGGGTCACCGTTAAATCATTACATCACTGAAAACTGCATTACGGTTGCTTGAGACGGCTCCACTTTTCTTGGAAACCATAAAGCATAACGTCAAAGTCTCGGTTGATCTCGAGTCTACTTGGAATGGCTTTTACGGTACAGGTAAATCTAACAAACAAACACACAATAAAAACAATAGGGAAATTTTTCCAAGATAGTGGAATTCAATTCAGTGATTACATTTTTCCACATAGTTATTACATTTTTCGATTATGCTAAACAAAATCGCTATCTCAAAATTTTGATCCGGTGACTTTGGAAAAAAATGAGTGTGGGAGAGGGCCTAGTTGCTCTCCAATTTTGTGTTACTTAAAAAAGTGCGCTAGAACTTTTAATTTCCATTAGAGTGAACTTTCTTGCGACATTCTAGGACCATTAGGTCGATATGATCACCTATGTTGAAAAAAAAAACTAAAAATAAATAGAAAAATAAACACGCATCCGTGATCTGTAAATACAAAATTCTACATTTTTGTAGATAGAAGCTGAATCTGATGATGTAATTTTCGTTAAGATTATATAATTTTTAGGGGATGTTTCTACCTATTTTCTAAAATAAGGCAAATTTTCTCAGGCTCGTAACAATCAACGGGTAAGAAATCGATGAAACTTATATATTTAAAATCAGCATAAAAATACGATTCTTTCGATGTAAATATTAGTATCAAAATTCCGTTTTTAGAATTCCGGTTACTATTGAGCCAGGTCGCTCCTTACTACAGTTCGTTACCACGAACTGTTTGATAAAGATTAGAATGGACCAATCGAAGGGAAGACTTTGAAATGTGAAATGATTGCAATCTTGAACCACAGTTTTCCTAACTTTAAATTAAATTTGGCAAATGATATAAGCTATTAGTAGACTATTCTTAGGAACAAGTGTCGGTATAGACTTTTCAAACCTATTTCTTGTCTCTCTAATTCTCCGTTTCTGCGCTACAAGTGTGACTTTAAAATAAGTAAAAACCATATAATTCCTGGGGATTGCCTTTTATCAACAAGTGTGACTTCGGGTGCCTAACAGAAGTGGTTTTAGGGAAGGGCTGAGGTGACACTTCGCCTTAGCGTAAGAATTTTAGGGGCACATAGTTTCAAATAATTAATTTAACGGTTATAACCATGTTGTAATTTTTTTTATTTCCCTTATAATAAAGTAGAGGCTAAAAAAGGTGGCAGTAAGATAAGCAAATTAAATACAGAATTTTCCTTTTCCCCAAATGTTTATAAAATAAGTGGGAATTTGGTTAAACTTTGCTCTGAAAATTTTTGGGAGATAGGAGGGAAGGGTTGTGCTAATCAAGATTTTGCCCTGGGCACAAGATATAACAGAACCACCACTGGTGCCTAAGGCATCAGTCTTGACCGTTCCATACCCCTAAAATTAATATCATGGCTAAGAATTAAAAACGCGGAGAACGAAAAAGCTACCCCGTTACATTAACTCTGATCATATTAGGGAGCTGATCGAAGTATACTTCAAGCCAGCCAAAGCTTGAATACATTTGCGGTAGCTAATATTTGGCTAAGCTTTACATATAGTTTTGAGTGTCGAACGCATTTGATAAAGTTTTTAGTTTAGGGGACCAAGGCTAAAATTACAATTAAACCCGGCTTGTTTGTTTGCTCATTTTGACAAACGTGTTTTTGGTTCATGGCGCGAAGCAAAGGTGAATCCAGGGGTAGAAAGTTTCCTGGTCTACTCTGTATCACTTACAATAAAAACCAAACTGGAATAAAGAACAAGAGCCAAGAGCTCATATGGTACTTGTGACGAGGTCGGAAGAGCCAAGAGCTCATATGGTATGAGCTCTAGCAAAATTCTAAGAATCAATAGATTGACTTAAAAGCAAAATCAGAGGCTTAATGCCAGTCGGGGTTTAAAATTAAAGCTCTGAGACATGAGGTCCTTCTAAATATCAAATTTCATTAAATCGATCTCCCATTCATAAGTTAAAAATACATCATTTTTTTCAATTTTTCCTCTCCCTCCAGACCCCCTCCAGATGGTTGAATCTGGGAAAGGTCTGTTATGAAGTCAATTTGTGCAGGTTCCTGACAAGCCTGCCAATTTTCATCTCCTAGCACGTTCAAAAGCACCGAACTCACCAAAGCACTGGAAATCCCCCCTAACTCCCTCAAAGAGAGTGGATCCGTTCCACTTATGTCAATCAAGTATCTGGAACTTGTGCTTATTCTTCCCGTCAAGTTTCGTCCCGATCTCTCCACTCTAAGCGTTTTTCAAGATTTCCGGTTTCCAAGATTTCTGTTTCCCCCGTCCAACCCCCTTTGTCCGCAGATCCGATTCGAATTGAAAATGGAGATCTTTCTATATATCAAGTTTCGTTAAGATCCGATCACCCAAACGTAAGATAGCTCAATTTTCACGTTTTCCAAGATTTCCAGTTTCCCCCTCCCAACTCTCCCAATGACACTGGATCCGGTCGGGATTTAGAATGAGAGATGTGAGACACGATATCTTTATAAATATCAAATTACATTAAGGTCTGATTACCCGCTCGTAAGTTAAAAATACCCCATTTTTACTAATTTTTCCGAATTAACCGTCCCCCACTCCCTCCCAGATGGTGGAATCAGGGAAGCGACTATTTCTAATTTAATTTGGTCTGGTCCCTGATACGCCTGCCAAATGTCATCGTCCCAGCTTATCTGGAAGTGCCTAAACTAGTAAAACCGGGAGAGACAGACCGACAGAATTTGCGATCGCTATATGTCACTTGGTAAATACCAAGTGACATAAAAACGGATAAAACTGTTTCAATGTTCTTGCAGTACGTTACCACGATTTGTTTGAATAATACAGGTGGCGGATCTGAACTTTTTCGTTAAAAGTATGGTGCTTGATCTTTTTGGTGTACCCAATCCTTGCATCACCACTAGATTACATTTACAACAAAATGGACATACAAAAAAGTGGGTATTCAACAACACAGTGAAAAAAACACTCTTATGTACTAATGATAGTTGAACATAATAAAATAATAAAAATTTAATAGAAGTAAGAACTTTGTACTAATAATAATAACATTTCGAGTATTTTGACTTCACATCTAAGATAAGATTTATTCATCTTGAAATACACATACAATATTACATTTTACTACTCCCCCAAAGACTCATTGGCCTGTAAGGAAGGGGAATGCAAACGAGTCACTTACTTAGAAAAGAAAAAAAAAATAGAATAATCAATTACTCTTAGAGAGAAGAGCAGAAAGGAGAAAAAATTTAAATAAGCACTACAGAAGGAAAACTAATTAGATTGAATAGACTAAATTAATTAAATAGATTAAGTAGAATTTAATAAAGTAATAATAAACATGCAAGAAAAATAAATCGATAAAAATAAGTTCTAAGAAGTAAAAGAATTTTCAACAATTGATGCTGAGAGTGAGTAAAACATGCACACGAAAGAATATAGAGTGATTCGAGATCAAGTAATGGGATAACTCCTGAACGATAAATTTCCTAAATGAGGTTTCTATCTAAGCCTTCCGCTTATAAAGGCTTCCTGATGTAAAACCAAATTATTTGTCCAAAACTTTTATTTTGGGTTTTTTCACGGTCTTGTTGTAAAGTCTTACCTTGTTGTAAACTTTCCGAACTCTCATTACGTTTTAATTGTAATCTAGATGTTGTCCAAAGACCGAGTCCAAAAAACCAAAAATCTTTGGCTACCACGAAAGGCAAAATTGATCCCAAAGTTCTGGGCCCTTCTTGTTCAAATTATAAAAAAAATATAAATATTATTTGGCCCCGAAAAAAAAAATCCTGCATATGTGTCTGAGTGTTTATCTAAGCTTTACAAAGTTGCCTGTAATCTCCTTCCAAGTATCTGTCTTAAAAATGAGGACTGTAGAATTTGTTCAACTTGACAAATTTTTGAGACAACCCTGTAGAATTATAAAAAAAATTCTGGCCCACTAGATTTTCTGGAATCGAAGATTTAACAGAGATCTTCCTGAACTTTTTTTTTTTTTTTTTTTTTTTTTTTTTTTTTTTTTTTTTTTTTTTTTTTTTTTGTCTTCTGAATTCCTGTAAATACTGGTATTCAAAGATGTGAAAGTTGCCCACCGTACATTTAAAATCATACTTTCCAAGGAGCCTCTCCCTTTTCAGATATTATTTGGAGAAAATACTCCCAAATACTACAATAAGGTTGATAAATCGTTGCACGGAAATTGGCCAACGCACTGAAGAACGCTCCTACTTATATCCCGTGTTCTTTTAATTTTAAACTTTTGCTGTCTCCCAAGAAATTTCCAGAAATTTATAGGACCTTTTTCATAGCCCTTTTCTTTATTTAATAAAGTTATTGCAGTACCACTGCCTTTATGTGTTCTGAGGACATGTCCAAGGATTGATAAGAATGTAATCAGCAAGTGAAGAAACTCAAAAATGGGTTGATTCAATCTAAAAATAAGGCTGATAAACTCCCTAAGTGCACAAGAAACCTATTATGTCAGCCTCAAAATATTTTTATGCGACTCCTCTCCCATGCTATAAACATCCCTAAACTGTTTTAAAAACCAATTTTCTCTCAAAATCTATTGTACGAAATGGTTTTCATTTTAGGAAATGATGGGATACCTTTATTGGAGCTTGGTGACCAACCTGAATTACTTTTGGAAATTTCAGTTGCAAATCTAGGAGAACCAGCTTACGAAGCAGGGTTGTTCGTCGAGCATTCTCGTGGACTATCTTTTGTTGGCAGAATTATTGAGGTAAACCTATAGACGCACTAGTTCATAATACACTTCAGACAGCGTGTTTATTGGGGACTTCATGCTCTTCCATGGCACCTGCAAAGATTGTCTGAATTGTTTGAAGCAAGCAAAACTGGTTATTTAGTTCTACTTCTTTATTGCCACCGTGCTTGCCATGATATCAGGTCGTTTTTTATCTCCTCACTAGTATTACTTTTCAAAATGATTCTTAGCCTGTGTTTGTAATACAAAAACCCTATTTTCATAACTGTTATTAATTACTCACGCCAGATAAATGTTAGTACTAACTTAAATATTCACTAATTTAAACCCATATAATTATTTGGAATCAACCATTTTTCGTGATAGCGATTGTGAAGAATGTGATAAATGACCAGATTGGTTCTTTTCCTACCATTCGAATTATCAAACTAGTCATCATGGTAACACAAAATTGCCAATTCCCAATACATTCTTGTCTGTTTGATCTTTTTAAACTTTATACACTTTTTCAATCGTTTTTAATTTTTAATATTTATTAATTATTAAACTTCGTTTTCTTTTGATTTATTGCTTTATTGAATTGTATGTGTTCCCCCTCTTTATTAAGCCTGGGGGCCTTTGGGGGATAAATATCAGGTATTCATCGTATGCTTGATCTCATTTTTTTTATCTATAATCTATTCCAGTCACAAATCAATGAGTAAATCATATAATTTGTATACTAACTTTTATAAAGTTAGTAAATATCTTGACCCTAGATCAATTAATTGATCAGCGTCTAGCTATCCCGCCAAGTCTTTTGCCGTTGATAAAGGTAAGTGACCCTTGTATCAATACCACCTCTGCACATCCTGTGGGTTTCACTCCATCCACTCCCTATAGTCTGAAGTATCGTGTAGAGGTTGAACCATCTCTTGAAAGTTAACAACTAATATCCAAATGCCTCTTTCGTATTTAAATGGCAATACATCCAAACATTATATATTAAATTAATGATAGATGTTGTATATATATATATATATATATATATAATATATATATATATATATATATAACAATACAATAATCCATGTAAAAACGAGGAGGCAGAGCTCTAGATATGCTAGGTAAAATAGTGGGTAAGCGTAAATGGTCCCAACTGACTTTGGTCTATAATTAAAATTCTGTTTTTGAAGGATTATCTGCCGTGAGATGAGGGGGTACAATATCCAATTGTAACCCCTAAATAATAATTTAGGTGAAAATGGTAGATTTCAGGGAGAACTCTTTAAAGTTTCGAAATATTATTTGGACAAAAGCCCCAACTCTTGCTACGCCTCTTCTTTTCCACTTACCACTATCGGCAACTCTGGCCCTCATCCGTCACAAATAGTTCCTTCAATTTTTTGGGGAGCAATGGGTTCCGTCTGGTAGTATTTAAGTTTTTTACCTTCGTATAATGACATTTTTCTGTGTGGAGGCTACTGTAGTCTAAATCCATTCTCGTGATTATAAGTTTATTCTACAAATTTTGCTTTTTTAATTTGAATAGTTTAGTTTGTAGTTCAATAGTTTAATTTGAATTTGGTACAGTTACAGAAACACGCATTCAGAGGTTAAATGTATCTAAAGTATTGTTTATGCTAAATTGGCTGAGACAATTCAGAAGGTGTTAGGTGATATTTTTTTCAAACTGAAGTTTACAGCTAGTTTATGTCCACTTTATAGCTCACCCACCCAAACCAGACAAGACCTACCGATTGATTCACTCTGTTTTTCTCCTTGCTATTTGATTCTCAAAATATATACAACTTTCTTTTTCTTCATTAATTAGCTGTATTTCCCTCGCTCACAGAAGTATCTGAAAACGTAGCTTTCAATTTCAAACAGTTATAGTCCAACAGGCTGAAGACCCGGATTGGAGCCGGATTTCATCGATTACATTCAGCTTTTTATCTGCTTGAACCGCCCACACGCGCAGTGGTGTAGTGGGCTAAAATTTCTGTACCAGTAGGCTTCTGAATGTAATTTTATAAAAAAAAAACTAATTTTTTTAGCTGAAAGTAAGGAGCGACATTAAAACTTAAAACGAACAGAAATTACTCCGTATATAAAATGGTTTGTCCCCTCCGCAATGCCTCGCTCTTTACGCTAAAGCTTTTAATTCTTTTAAAAAGCAGAATTGTGGCAAAGAGTCAAGTTTTTAATTGTTTTAAAAAGTAGAATTGTGACAAAGAATTAAACTTTAGCGTAAAGAGCGAGGGATTGCAGAGGGGACAAACCATTTTATATACGGAGTAATTTCTGTTCATTTTAAGTTTTAATGTCGCTCCTTACTTTCAGCTAAAAAAATTAGTTTTTTTTTTTATTTAATTTCTGAACGTTTTTGAATTAATGCATGTTTGGTTTTGGCTCTCCGCACATAAATTATTAAAATGAAATTTGTATATTAATTCTTTTTTTGGCTAAATGGCTTTCTCTTAGTTTTGATCAGACGATTTTAAGAAATAAGGGGTGGAGAAGGAGGCCTAGTTGCCCTCCAATTCTTCGGTTGCTTAAAAAGGCAACTAGAACTTTTAATTTTTAACGAACGTTTTTATTAGTAAAAATTATACGTAACTTATAAATTAGCAACTTACGTAACAAACTTCCATAATCTTATATTTTTATTATGTATACAAGGGGGTTTGTATCCTCGTTAATACCTCGCTCTTTACACTAAATCTTAAGTTTTGTCCTAATTCTTTAAGAATGACCCCTGAATCAGAAAGGCCGTAGAATAAATAGTTGAAATTACTAAAAATACTTTAGCATAAAGAGCGAGGTATTTATCTCCTCCTAAATACCTCGCTCTTTATGCTAAAGTATTTTTAGAACCCCTCATATACGTTATAATCTCTGTTCGTTTTAAGTTTCAATGCTACTCCTTCCTTTCATTTGAAAAAACGTTTTCATGTTTATTTTTCATTGTTTTCTAATTTTAATGCTAGAAAATCATGCGCCCTTTTCCTTGAATTTTTCTTCCCCCATGACAGATTCCTCCAAGGAAAGATCCTCCAACATAGCCCCCTCCCCTCAGCCCTACCCCCCAAACAAAATAAAATCCCCCTGAAAACGTCTGTACACTTCCCAATAACCATTACTATATGTAAACACTGGTCAAAGTTTGTAACTTGCAGCCCCTCCCCCAGGGATTGTGGGGGAGTAAATCATCCCTAAATACATAGTTATTATGGTTTTCGACTATGCTGAACAAAATGGCTATCTCAAAATTTTGATCCGTTGACATTGGGAAAAAAATGAGCGTGGGAGGGGGCCTAGATGCCCTCTAATTTTTTTGGTCACTTAAAAAGGGCACTAGAACTTTTCATTTCCTTTAGAATGAGCCCTCTTGCGACATTCTAGGACCACTTGGTCGATACGATGACCCCTGGGAAAAAAAACAACAAACAAATAAACACGCACCCGTGATTTGTCTTCTGGCAAAAAATACAAAATTCCACATTTTTGTAGATAGGAGCTTGAAACTTCTACAGTAGGGTTCTCTGATACGCTGAATCTGATGGTGTGATTTTCGTTAAGATTATATGACTTTTAGGGGGTGTTTCCCCCTATTTTCTTAAATAAGGCAAATTTTCTCAGGCTCGTAACTTTTGATGGGTATAACTAAACTTGATGAAACTTATATATTTAAAATCAGCATTAAAATGCGATTCTTTTGGTGTAGCTATTGATATCAAAATTCAATTTTTTAGAGTTTTGGTTACTATTGAGCCGGGTCGCTCCTTACTACAGTTCGTTACCAGGAACTGTTTGATATTTTCAAACAGTTCGTGGTAACGAACTGTAGTAAGGAGCGACCCGGCTCAATAGAAACCAAAACTCTAAAAAATGGAATTTTTAAAAAATGGAACTACATCAAAAGAATCGCATTTTAATGCTGATTTTAAATATATAAGTTTCATCAAGTTTAGTCTTGCGCATCAAAAGATACGAGCCTGAGAAAATTTGCCTTATTTTAGAAAATAGGGGGAAACACCCCTTAAAAGTCATAGAAAATTACACCATCAGATTCAGCATATCAGAGAACCCTACTGTAGAAGGTTCAAGCTCCTATCTACAAAAATGTGGAATTTTGTATTTTTTGCCAGAAGGCAGATCACGGATGCGTGTTTATTTGTTTGTTTTTTTTTTTCACCAGGGGTGATTGTATCGACCCAGTTGTCCTAGAATGTTGCGAGAGGGCTCATTCTAACAGAAATGAAAAGTTCTAGTGCCCTTTTTAAGTGACCAAAAAAATTAGAGGGCATCTAGGCCCCCTCCCACGCTATTATTTTCCCAAAGTCAACGGATCAAAATTCTGAGATAGCCATTTTATTCAACGTAGTCGAAAAACATTATAACTATGTCTTTGAAGACGACTTACTCCTCCACAGTCCCCGTGGGAGGGGCTACAAGTTACAAACTTTGACCAGTGCTTACATATAGTAATGGTTATTGGGAAGTGTACAGGCGTTTTCAGGAGGATTTTTTGGTTGGGGGGAGGGGTTGAGAAGAGGGGGATATACTGGGGGAACTTTCTATCGAGGAATTTGTCATGGGGGAAGAAAATTTCCATGAAGGGAGCGCAGGATTTACTAGCATTATTAAAAAAAAAAAAAAACAATGAAAAAATAAATATGAACAAGTTTTTTTCAGCTGGAAGTAAGGAGCAGCATTAAAACTAAAAACGAACAGAAATTATTACCCATATGAGGGGCTCGCCTCCTCCTAATACCTCGCTCTTTACGCTAAAGTATTTTTAGCAATGTCAACTATTTATTCTACGGCTTTTGTGATTCAGGGGTCATTCTTAATGAATTGGGACAAAATTTAAGATTTGGTGTCAAGAGAGAGGTACTGGTGAGGGGGTGAACCCTCTCATATGTGTAATAAAAACATGAGAATAAAAAATTCTTTACGTAAGCTAATTTATAAGTTACGTATATCTTTTACTAATAAAAAGATTCGTAAAAAATTAAAAGTTCTAATTGCCTTTTTAATTAACAAAAATTGGAGGGCAACTAGGCTTCCTCCCCGCTCTTTTTTTCTCAAAATCATTTGATCAAAATTATGAGAAAGCCATTTAGCAAAAAAAAAAAAAAAAATATGCAAATTCCTCTGCGGAGAGCCAAAATCAAAACATGTATTGATTCAAAAACGTTCAGAAATTAAATAGAAAAAAAACGAGTTTTTTCAACAGAAAGTAAGGAGCGACATTAAAACTTAAAACGAACAGAAATTACTTCGTATATGAAAGGGGCTGCTTCCTCATCAACGCCCCGCTCTTTACGCTAAAGTTTTTTACTGTTTTAAAAAGAAGAGCTGAGAGAAAGAGTCAAACTTTAGCGTAAAGAGCGGGGCGTTGATGAGGAAGCAGCCCCTTTCATGTACGAAGTAATTTCTGTTCGTTTTAAGTTTTAATGTCGCTCCTTACTTTCAGTTGAAAAAACTTGTTTTTTACTATTTAATTATAGCAGAAGGAGAAATATTTAATTGCCACAAGGTATTGAACGCATTTAATATGCATTTAGTGTTTAATATACTAGGAGGAGGCTAAAGGTTTGATTCTAATTGAATAAGTAAAATGTGAATAGTGTAATACGTATTTTCATTTCAATGCTGAAATAACTGGAAAAGAGAATATTTGTAATATAACTCAGTTTCAATAAAGCGCTAGTGACGCAATAGGCTTTAGATTTTTAAAGTTAGGAAAGGAGTCAATTGCTAAATTCTTGTTTGCTGTGAAAAAAAAAAACTAAATTTGTCGTGAACGGTCTTGGGAAGAAATAACGTTAAATGAAATATTTGATATACAATGGTGGCAAGAGCTGAAAAGCCAATCCTTTCAAAATTTGATTTTACTTTAATTTAATTTTTTTTATTCTCAATGTTGTAGTAAGTAGGAAATACGTAAGAAATTATTTGTATTAAAGTGCCTTTTTCAGTAAAGCGCCAATGACGCAGTAGGTTTTAGACTTTTTCAGCTAGGGAAAGAGACTTTCACAGTTTTTTGTGTTTTTTTTGTTCTGTTTATGACAATTGTATGACAATATGTCTTCAAAGCCAAAAAAAATAATCCACTTGTTTTTTAGGGCAATAAAATTAGTTGTAATCTTTACAATGCAACGCTAGTCACTTGTTCCCTTGGAAATCCTTTCAAAAAGGAGTCGAATTCACTGCGTCTAAGGTTTAGTCCTGGTGAACTTGGGGACAGAATTGAATTTAAAATATGGACAAACACTACTTCGGACGAGCAAAGTATTCAAGGAGATTTGGAGCTAGAAGCGAGGGTTGTCAAACGAGCTGAGGTGTCTGTCCGAGGGTGAGTGTTTTAATTTTCGTTTCTAGACCTGTTTTTCAAACTGGCAATTTTTTCCAGTGAACAAAAAACAGTGATGAACATGAACGCGCCAACGATGGCAAAAAGACAGAGAACTTCAACAAATTATGTCGTGAGAAATTCCATCGCCATGTAACGTAGAATAAAAATTGGTAAATAGAGTTGGTCAGATCAGAGGAAAGATTAACCCCTCCTCATCAGTGGGTTTTTGCCCATTTTTCTGCTTAACGAATTATCAGAGGCTTTTTCAGCCAATTTCTACTCCTATGTTTTAATTCTTCTTCAGACAACCATGTAGTATTATCTGTTTCCGGGGAAATCCATTCTTAGGAATAAAAAAAAAAACATTTTAGAAATGTCTTCGCTCTCATGTGTTAAGATTGTATTGTACCTTTTTACACTCCTCAAGTAGCTACCAAAAATCGTTTGCTAGGCTTTTCTCAAAAGTATGATCAGCTGGCCAATATGGGTTAGGATGATCGACCTTACCCTGTCTTGAACTTATCCTTACTTTGAATATAACTTACCCTGCCGTTCTCCCATTTCAGAGCAGCTTAAAGGATTTTTGGCAACTATCGAAAAAGTTTGAAAATGTCTGATATAACCTTTAGATGTGATGCGGACAATATAGAGCATGTTAAGCTAGAGTCTTGCGTATAAAACCAAGCTGGCTCAGTGCAACCTGCGTTTTAAATGCATAATAATTTCTATAATCTTTTTTTTTATAAAAATTAACCCATTCATTGCAGTAAACGCTGTCCAAGTTGAAATATTGATAGAATGGTTCTGTAGTTATGTGTGTGTTTAAAAGTTGTCAAAGGGTGCTACAGAAAAAGAAAGGTTTATACCCCTAAGGATAGGGTTTCTATCCTTGAATTTTTGGGGGCTTCCCCGATTTCCCCTTAGCAAAATTGGTTTCTCGGAAATCTTCAGGGAAGTTAACGATAACTGAAATGAACGATTTGTACTTTGTATTGGCGTTCTTGTACTTACAATTGTTAATTTTTGGTGAAACCTGGGATAACCTCTCTCAAAGAAATTCGGGGAAACACAATTTTTTCCAGGAAAAATGTGATTTTTGTGGAAATTAGTGGGAACCTGATTTTCCCTTAGGGAAATTCGGGAGAACGCTATTTTATTTTAGAAAAATTGGGGACGGTGGGATCACTGCCTATTTAGTTGGGTATGGTCTTGATTAGTGCATGCCTAAATTACCAATCCCTCCCTGTTTTTGTAAAACATTTTTTTTCTCCCTCTTCATCATAGGATTAAGATTTAAGCTCTTTTAATTACGTGTAACTACTGCCCTTTGTTATCAGCAAATGTAAAATTTTCTTGACATTTTGAAGACAGATGGGATTAGCCTTATAACCTCAGAGCATTTCTATGATTAGATTGCAAATTGGAAACATTTAAATTGAACTGAACCAATTTGACCCTTCTGTCGGCTTATAAGACAACCGACAATGGGATTCATAATAGATATTTTCTGGAAATGTGAACGACAGCGCGCAAGCCAAAAAGAGAGAGAGGGGGGCAGGGGGGGGCGGTAATTTTTAGACCACGCTGCCTTAATAAAACAAAGCGAAAATACTGAAAAATGAACATCAGGACACGGTTCCTCAAAAAGGAATTATGTTTTCGCTGTTATATTATTGTAATACAGCTCATCAGAAAGACAGCATGTTTATTCTGATTTTGCTGGATTTTGTTTTGTTTTTCTTTTTATTGATATGCTCTATTTAATTTGGTTTATTTTTATTTACTTTTTTCTGTTGATAAAGGCTTCCGGACGTAAACTCAGAATATTCGATGTTTCTTATTATTCAAACTTTTTTTTTCTCTGTCTTATTTAAGATGGTATACCCGTTTTTCTATGTTTTCGTTTTGTTTGAGGACAAGAAAGGGAGAGAGAGGTAGATGGTGAAGGAGAGGGAGAGAGATAGACAAGAGAAAAAGAGCAAGAGAGTCCAGACGGACGAATTTTACCCAAATACTGTGTAAAAAGATCAATTACCTTGATATTTGAAAGAAGCAGGGCCTGACGTCACCCACTAAGTTGTAATCCCTATATAATTTATGGAGTCATTTAGCTAGTAAGGAAGGATCACGGAGGGGGGCGAATTCAAACCATTGATGAAGTGTATTGAAGAAGAGACTATAGCTTTTTGGGCTTCGATTTGTCCTCTGAATATATAGCTACTGAAAATATAAGAGAGACACATTTTGACACAGAATGTTAAATCAGCTGCAGCACTTCAAAGAAAATTTATCATGATGATGATGATTGATTAACCATCCTCTCTTGTCTGATGACTTTAGGACGTCTTTTTTTGAGCTGATTAGATTGATCAACCCAAAGGGAATTTATCAATTCCTTTGGAAAGTTTGAATTAAAAGTCCCGCCACTCAAACTAAGCCGCTTCAATCGTTTCAGTGTTCTCATTGCAGCAACTCTATTTAGTTTCTATGGTACTCAATCACAATAGCAACAATTGTATATAGATAGATAGGTGTATTTCAAAAACCCGTGGGCCATATACACACAAAAATATAAATAAATAACAAACAAGCAAGGAAATTAACAACAGTACGAACACGCACAAAAAAACAGAATTCAACGCAAAAAGTACCTAATCTAACTACAAAAGAAATTAATCATATAAAACTTTTTCTTCTTATTAAAGATTTATCTATATATACTCCCACTCGAAATATTGTGGTTGGGTTACTATTTTGTAGAATACCCGGAAGCATCAAATTAATCCCATGCAAATAAATTTCCCGTAAATCATATATATTAATATTGTTTTTTGTTTGTTTTTTTCATTTCTTGGTTTTAGACTGTTTTCAATCTTAGGTTAGTTCAGATTTTACCCTTGTTCTTAGCGTTGAAGACACCTTGTTTTAAACAGGCAAAATATCCGCGCCGTTTTAGTTTGCCTCTTCCTTCTACTGGTCGTTGTCCCGTCTGTTTTCGTCATCTTGGGATTTCTCTTTGTTTTTGTCATGGCTGGCCCGTTCGGCTTTAGATATTCCATTCGTAAAGCACATGATGGCTGGCCCGACCCCTTCCTTATAGCACTTCCTGGTTGAAGAATCATTAAACGGAGATCATCAACACCGGCAGAGATGCCGTGTTCTTCACCTTTTACATTTACTTTTGTGCGACTTAGAAACCCCTAGTTTGTCTTTAAATATAAAAGGGGATTGCTGATACAAACCTTTTTGGTAAAAGACATTGAATGGCAGTTGAAAGGAGTAAATATTAAATTGTAATTGATCTTGTCGGCATCTTCACTGAAGTACTGAATTACAGGTATTGAATTTGAATAAAAAATAAAAAGGGTGGGTATTTGATTGTAGGTCATTGCTTTTATGTAAGCCAGATGGTAACAATTGATGGATGTGATGCCATGGCTTCCAAATGACCTTAAGTAGCTGTTTAACTTGGCAGGAATTTCATTTCTTACCATTAAGCTTCTATTACCCCTCCTTCATAAATCTTGAAGAAGTATGCCCAAACACACCCAAGAAGTAAAGTTAGGTTAATCATATTGAAATATCCCAAAACAAGATGAAAATATAATACTTAAGTTTATATCATAATATAATTTGGACTTTATATTTGCGCATTAGGGGGGGAGGACATAAAGAAACCTAGCCTTACTCCCCCCCCCCATGTGCAAACATATAGCCCAAGTTATACAAGTCTAATCCATTCTGCTACCCGTCATTTGTCATTGTGGCTATGCAACCGGTTTTCTTAGATCTTACAATCAGCAAACTTCTCTATTGTGTTTGGTATAGCCTAATACATAAATACCGTAGTGCTAAAAATTCTAGTAATTAATTACGCTACAGCATAGACAAATTATACAACTAATATTCAAATGCACCTTTTAAGGTTTTTTGATGGAATGAAATTACAAGGGCTAATTTGACCTGGATTTGAACACAAAGCAAGTGGATTTAGCAGCAATGGATAATACGGGCGACGCCACTTTCAGATATCAAGTTAGTGCATGCTAAGTGTTTGGGAAGTGTGCCGAGCGTGGCAAAACTGTGCGTCACACGAGGCATTCTGAGATGCACACAAAGTGGCTGACAGTGGGTACCCTCTTGGGATAATCAAAGATACTGAGCTATGTTTATTTATTTAGTGAGGGGTGGAGGGGAGCTACTAACAATTCATCAGTGGCTAAATTAAAAAGGTTTATAAAAACAAGAAACAAACTGACGAAACATCATAAGCGGGGGACCTACAAAAGAGGAATGTAGGGGGAAGGCGAGTTCCCCCTCCTGGATTTTGAAAGTAGTTTTTTAAATATTTTCATTTAAAAATGGAAAAAAACACACACACCTTCATTTATTTAAAAAAAAAATGTCATGTGTTTAGTATCTTCATTAAAGTAATCTAAAAAAATATTTGCTCCCCCTCCTAATTTTTGGCGAATTTGTATCCCTGATCATATGTATCAAAACTATGGTTATCTTTTCAAATACTTCTTCAAGATTTATTAAAATATAGATTTATTAATACATTCTGGGAATGTATTAGAATATAAAAGGGGGGCAAAATCGTCATTTTTTCCAACGAAAATACCAAGGGTAAGGCATTTTCCAATGAAAATATCCCGAAAGGGTGCATTTTGAAAATACATAAGTACCGTAGTGCAATATTTTATTACAAGTCAATCAGCAGAACCTAGCCAAAATTTTAGCTTGCAAGATTAGGCTAGTAAAGAAGGACAACGAAAAATATAAAAACTGTAAATGAAATAGAATGAATAATAAAATGATTTTTTTTTGGTTGCTTACTATTTAAAGATTAGGTGTGAAACCGTGTGCCGAATTAAACTTATATGCAACCTAAAACATACATAACAATACATTTCATGATGAATCATGACTTGGAACACCAAAACTTTAAAAAAATAACATTTCAGTAAAGAATAAACAAGACAGCATGCAAAAAAAATTTCCACAATTATTGGGGGGCAGTTACCCCCCCCCAATAATTTTGAGAGAGAATTATTATATTGCCCATGCCCTTAGACAATCCGGATATGGACCCCTCTTGCCCCCTAATTAAATTGTTGGAGATTCTCCCCTGAAAGTAGGTCAGAAAAATAATCCATTATAATTTGCACACTTTAATTCTAAAAAGTTACACCTGTTTACATCTATGGCATAAACAGAGGGAGCAAGGAAGGACGGCTGTCCCCAGTTGCACCCTCTGAGGGGCAGTAAACCGAGTTGCATTGCCAATACGATGATCTGTTTACGTTGTGGGAATGATGGTTGGGACGTTGTCCCCGGGTGCTGAAAAACCCTAACTACGGCTCTTGTCTACGTGGCTCAGTCTAAGCGTGAAAAAATGTTTATATGCAGTCATGATACAGTAGCTATCTTAAACTTACTCCCAACAATGGCTGGGTTTTGCGTATTATAAAAATTGTGATAAATTAATAATAATTATTTCAGGATAACATTCTTATTTGATGTTACATTAAATAAAATTCCATTAATGAAAGTTAAATAAATCAAAAAAAGAATCTGAGAAAAATGTAAAATAAGAAAGAAAAATATTTTTAATACAGTTGTTGAAAATGAACTGAAAAACCTTTCAATAAGCAAACACTTTAATTCTAAACAGACATACTCATGTACGTGCCTGAGTTTAAGCGTGGGAAAAATATAAAATAATGTCGTTGAAAAGTAGTCGTGATGCAGTAACTTTATTAAACTTACTACTATAATGGTCGAGTTTCCTATTACAGAATCGTGATAAAATGGCTGATTAAGCAGCATGTAATTAGAAATTTAATTGTAAACTGGTCTAGTTTTTGTCGTTCATGGAAAAAAAAAATACATGTCTCAGCTGAGATCCTTAATGAACTTATTTGAATTGCGTGATTTGTAAGCGTGAAATGGCTCATTAAATGTTTCATTGTTATGGGGGCGTATGATAATGATATCATGGGTTTTTTGAAAATGCTGAAACATTTCGAAGACATTTTCTGTTTGTGTTTTCTCAGAAATTTTGAAATAGAGCATGTTATGCACATCAGCAATGTTGAGCAGTGTAATTTCAAGTTAAAATGGAACATTTCTTTTTCTGAGGAACTATTAGGCTACTGATTTCAACCTGATATTATCCTGCTTATTACAACTGCTGATATCGTGCAATCTGCTTCATTTGGGGTAGAAATGAAAAGGCTGCTTTGGAAAGGCTCCATTTGAGGTAGGAGTGAAGAATTTCGACTCCATTTAAGAATGGGGTAGAAATTGAAGGTAAATTAATTAGCAAGAATCGATAGTCAGATTTGACAACGCTTTTCGTCCGCAAGATCAAGACATTAACATTCTTCTGATTCCCGCAGACAACTAAACCTTCAAAGGGAAGTCAGTATTCATCCTTTTCATTTATTGTGAATGGTAGGGCAGATTAAAGGAAGCTTTTACGTAATTGCATTAATCGGCGAGGGGGGAGGGATATACCTGCGAGATGTTATGTCCCTCTATATTTTCAGAATGCATCCTTTCGGGATATTTTCATTGAAAAATGCCTTACCTTTGGTATTTTCGTTGGAAAAAATTACAATTTTGCCCCCCTCCTATATTTTAATACATTCCCAGATAAGTTTTTGTGAATTGATGCCCCCGCCTTGGGAATAAAACGGGGCAATCTTGAAGGGATTGTGATTTTTCTTTTGACCGACTACAATAATGTATTTTGGGGCTCACTACCTTTTTGCTCGGGGGAGGGGGTCCAAAGGCAAAAACTAAAAAAAGTGTTATTTAAATACAGTTTATTATGCATAAGGTATTGTTCAAGCCATCGTTACCCAATAAAATGGTTTATCTAATAAACCACTATAAATATAACTCTAATAACCAATAAATGGTTATTCTAATAAACACAGCTTGCTTTTTACTCGACTCAGATTCAAGAAGTATGTACAACTGCACAGTACACATTTACTTGAAATTTTGAGAATTTACAACTATTTTCTATCCATTTTTGATATGTGCGTACTGTGTATTATTTGCTTCAATTACAGTTGCGCTTAATTGTGCGAAAATACGTCTCTAACATATTTACTCCGTTGTTAAAGATTTTTTTCCTAAATAAATACGTTTTATGTCTTATACCAAAAAAAAATCCTGATCCTCACAAACCAGTCGTTTTTTTGCTTCTAATGTGTTATGTCTTTTTGCAAATTTCTTATGTCTTACGCGAAAAAACCTGATCCTCATAAACCAGTTAGTTTTTTACATATAATGTCTTATGTCTTCTGTAAATCTCTTATGTCTTTTGCCAAAAAAACTAATCCTCATAAACCAATCGGTTTTTTGCTTCTAATGTCTTATGTCTTATGCAGATCTCTTATGTCTTATGCAAAAGATCCTGATCCTCATAAACCAATCGGTTTTGGCTTCTAATGTCTTATGTCTTGTGCAATTCTCGTATGTCTTTTGCAAAAAAATCCTGATCCTCACAAACCAGTCGTTTTTTTGCTTCTAATGTGTTATGTCTTTTTTTAATTTCTTATGTCTTATGCGAAAAAACCTGATCCTCATAAACCAGTTAGTTTTTTGCATATAATGTCTTATGTCTTATGTAAATCTCGTATGTCTTTTTCCAAAAAAACTAATCCTCATAAACCAGTCGGTTTTTTGCTTCTAATGTCTTATGTCTTATGCAGATCTCTTATGTCTTATGCAAAAGATCCTGATCCTCATAAACCAATCGGTTTTGGCTTCTAATGTCTTATGTCTTGTGCAATTCTCGTATGTCTTTTGCAAAAAAAAAAACTGATCCTCATAAACCAGTCGGTTTTCGCTTCTAATGTCTTATGTCTTATGCAAATCTCTTATGTCTTTTGCAGAAAAATCCTGATTCTCATATACCAGTTGGTTTTTGCTTCTAATGTCTTATGTCTTGTGCAGTTCTCTTATTTCTTTTGCAAAAAAACCTGATCCTCATAAACCAGTCGGTTTTCGCTTCTAATGTCTTATGTCTTATGCAAATCTCGTATGTCTTTTGCAGAAAAATCCTGATCCTCATAAACCAGTTGGTTTTTCGCTTCTAATGTCTTATGTCTCATACAAATCTTTTGTGTCTTATGCAAAAAATCCTGATAATCATAAACCAGTTGGGTTTTTTTGCTTCCAATGTCTTAGGTCTTATGCAAATCTCTTATGTCTTCTGCAAAAAATCCTGATCCTTACAAACCAGTCGGTTTTTTGCTTCTAATGTCTTATGTCTTAACAAATCTCGTATGTCTTTTGCAAAAAAGAACTTCATATCTCATAAACCAGTCGGTTCTTTGCTTCAAACGACTAAGAATCGATACTCATTTCATGTTCAATCTAATAACATAAACAGTATTTACTAAATAGCTTTTTTAATTGCAGACTTTTAATTAAAAAAAACTAGGCAGAAGTGTTTTCAAATACGCTTTACTAATTGAATTCTCAGAAAATCAAAAATAAATAAACTTCATAGGTATCAAGACAATTCGAAACAACTGGGGGTTTAAACATTAATTATTGATTGAGGCTCCTTATACCATCCTGAGAAGTAGAATAACAGCGTGCTAAGGAGAATTCAAATTTGCCCTTCATTAAGCAAATTACCAGTGAGGGGTCCATGACTCATTAATTTCTACCTTTTTAAAGGATGCCGCTTTCTACTCCGTTTCAGATGGTTTTTTTCTCGGTCAGGTTAGAGCATTGGTGTCAATTCACAGTAATGTAGGGGAGGGGCTAATGTCTTTAAAAATCTAGGTTCGGATAAATTTTCAGTTTGCTCACGAAAATAACAGTGTTTTTTTTTTTTTTTTTTAATCTAAGTGGGGAGAGACAAAGCATTTTAGTGGACAAGTGACTCCCCCAGCCCAGTTGACACTCCTACAGATGAAGGGGATTTAATGAATATATTAAAAGTTAAGGATTTGATTATAATGTTATTAGCTTCTGGGTCAGCACTTTCTAGGCCTTGTGAAATTTCTCTAAAATTTCTTCATATTTGATTTTCTTCATTTTTTTATCAGCCTTGAAATTAAAGTAAGCAGCGTCACCATAGATATCGTTCAGGATTTCAGACAATCTCTCCACGCAAAATTGAAAAAAAAAAATGTTGTTGTTTTTTGTATTAGCTGGCTATAAATGTATCTTCAATTGTCTAACTCGCTCCTTCTGAAAGAAGAACAAATGAAATAGGCCTCTCCAGAATGGAATCATGAGTAGGCTTCGACTTACAGAGTATATGTTCACTATGCCCTTTTTTGTCAGAAATGTTACGTTTACAATACATCAGGCAGTGTAAGACGCATAGGAGCTTGGGCCAGGGGTTCACCCGGTCTCCTCCATCTGGTATACATCTTGGAGTGTCACTTGTTCTGCACCGCAAGGTATATTTCCTGCATGCCGTTTCACTTTCTGTTGCTTGTGATGGGTGCTACTTACGTACGATCGTCGAAAATGGGCACCCCTCGATGAATTTACTATAACAAAATTCAAACGCCTATAATTTTCTCTTTCTCCCACTCTCGTCCTATCTCCCTTTCACTATCTCCTTGTTTCTCTCTCTCACTCTTCGATTTTCTGTCTCTCTTCCTATCTCCCTCTCTTTGTTTTCTGTACCCCTTCCTATCTCTTGAGGTTAGCAGTGATAATGCATGTACAAATTAGGTAGATCACTTCAGCAATTTTGGTAACTTCCAATACCAATTTCGCAACTTCTCAGACACATTGTTCGACAAAATGCTTCTTTCTAATAATCATTCTAAGACCTTTCTAATCCCTTAAAGGGTATTAGCGCTCTATAAATCACTTTCATGTTATGTTTACTCTTAATGTTGGTAAATGACCCGTCGAAAAGTAGAGACAGCTGAATACGGGAACTATAATGACCTTCTCACAGCCATCCTCTACCACACAACAATCATTACGGCTTTTGATGTTGACACTCATTTATATACACATGTTGATGGATTGAAGGCGAATTATCGACTCTCGATAATTCGAACCTCGATAACTCGAAATCCTCGATATCTCGAATTATTTTCAGTACCCTTGGTAAAAATTTGTCTAACTCAAAGAAAAAACCACGTATAACTCATTTATATGAACAAGTTGATGGCTGGAAGGCGATACTATTTTTTTCGGTTTTGAATCTTTTGAGACAATATTGTTTACATCAGGCGCGCACAATTCGCCCAACCCTAAAATGTATGCATGCTTCCCAATAACAAATACAATGCGTAAACAATTGGCAAAACTTATAATTTAATGACCCTTCCCCTGGTCCAGTGGGGGGAGGGGTCATGTTGCATCCAAGGACATAGTTATCGGGTCTTTCAACTATGATAAACAAAATTTCTATCTTAAAATTTTGATTGGACGATTTTGAGGAAAAAGGGTAAGGGAGGGGGACTACTTGCCCTCCAATCTTTTTGTCACTAAAAAAGGACACAAGAACATTTAATTTCCGTTTGAATGAACACTCTCATGATATTCTATGACCACTGGGTCGACACGATGACCCCTAAAAAAACACAGAAACAAATAAACACGCATCTTTGATCAATCTTCTGGCAAAAAATACAAAATTGCACATTTTTTTTGAAAGGAGCTTGAAACCTCTATTATAGGATTTCCTGATACGCTGCATCTTATGTTGGGATTTTCATTATAATTCTATTACTTCTAGGGGACGAATCTCCCTTTTTTTGAAAATCTGACAAATTTTCCCAGGCTCGTAGACGTTACTGGGTGAGACCAAACTTAATAATACTTAAATATTTGAACTCCGCATAGGAGTCGATTCTATTGATGTATATATTGGTATAAAACTCTGTTTTAAGAGTTTCGATTACTATTGAGCCGGATCGCTCCTTACATAGATTTTGTTATCATGAACAGTTTGATTTTTCAAAATTTGAGTATCCCCTCCTGCCTCTCGTGAAAAACTCTTGCTCGTGTGCAAGACTGTATCGAGGGGGGAGGGGTTCGAACCCCTCTTTCACCCTTAATTTTTTTGTCCGAAAAAGGTTACCAAAACACATATTAACAGATTTTCGAGGTGTTTGTAAAGCTTTTTTTGTACCCCCTCCAACAAGAATAAACCCCGGCCAAAAATCCTGCCTACGGCCTTGCCCAATAGTTCCATTCTAATATCTCTAGCCAACAAAATTAAGGTCTCTTCTGTATACTTATGAAAATAGTATTGTCATATTGTGTAGGTTTTTCTAGCGTTTTTGTGAAAAGCCGTACCTTCCAGTGGATTTGGAACAAAATCTTGGGAGGGAGGGGCAATGTGGCATGGGTGCTAATAAATAAAATCTTGGGGGGGGTAATGTCACAAGGGCGTTAGTAATAGACCAATTTGACTTACTGATTGTAAAAGGAAAGAGTGAAAAATAGAAAAAAAAAACAAGGAATGAGGGCGGTCAAAAAAATATTGGGGGCTTGGAGTCCTCACTATAATCTGCCAGTGCCATCTGCGCGTTTTAGACTGGGATAAGATCTAAAAAGAGTGGCTCTCTTATCTAATGCTGCATATTTGGTAATACTGTTTCAGAAGTCATTCATGTGCCTTTCGATCTTTTCATATACCTCTGTCAACTTTAACTTCAGTTTATGTTTGATATAATCAAGGTAGCAAAAGCTTCCAAAGTTGTTACGATGTGGCATAATCGTGTGGCATAATACGATGTGGCATGAAGAAACACAAAGCTGAAGCTTCAAGGGAAGAGGCCTAGAGTTAATCTCAAGGGTGGTTCGATGCCTAAAAATGTGCTCTCTTCAACAAATTTTCCTCTTGATGATCCCTAACATAAACATTGTTCTTCTGAAGTTATGCACTAAGCCGGAAGGCCTTTTGAACCCGTGTCAAAAATTCAGGATTTTACGATTTTTTTCCATTATATTTTTCTCAGAATTTAAACGTACAACTGTTAATATGCAGCAAATGTACTTTGATAACAATTAGTTTGGCTACAACTTTAGTTTTACTAACATTTTCGCGAAAAAAGCCTACGCTTGAAATTTGACAACCCTTTTCGTTTGTAAAGATTCAAATATTAGCTATCAGCTGATTCAAAACAACTTCACATTCAAAACGAAAATAGTTTCGTAGGGGGTGTCCTTTTGGGGGGGGGAGCTGTCCCCCGAATAATTTGGATAAAATACCTATTATAATGCCCATGTCCCTTCACTATCTGGATATGTACCCCTCTTGCCCCCCAAAAGAATTATTTGCCCCCTCCCCTTTGCCTTGTTGATTCTTCCCCCGCGTTTCTTTTGTTTAAGTGTGAGGCTCGCTCCTTTAAAAAACTGCAGAGTTACATAACCTTACGATCGCATGATTTTCCACTGAATCAAGTTGGAGAATTGTATCAATTTAGCCTCATTTTCGCTGTCCTTAGTGCTTCATATTTTTTTTCCTGGTGAATTTGAATTTAGAATTGAAATGTACACTCCAGTCTCAATCTGGTGTTCAATGGTTACTGTATATTCTCAAGTCCAAAGATTCCAACAATCTGTATTTTAAATCTGGAAACAGAGGAAATCAAGCCTGGAATTTTTTGTGGCATGAGGCACTTGAAAAGCCAGACATAAAAGAAAATTTGAAAATCTTAATGAACAAAATGAAATATTGATGACTCTCGCGGTGAAACATAAATCAATACGGGTCATTTCCGAATAGACTGTACTAAACATAGCTTCAGGATAATGACCGGGGGTGTAAATTGAAGGGGGGCAAGAGTTGACAACTACCCTGTAAATTTTGAAAAACGAAATTTGATGTTTTTATAGAATTACAATATTGAAAAAAATAAATACTCCTCGTAGATTTGGGACTTCATCTTCATTAGAAAAAATCGAAAAAATTCAGGCCTCCTATGTATATTTTTGAAAATCCTGGATATGCCTTTGGGTGCTACCGTACCAAATTACAGTTTTATCATTTTTTACGAAAGCCCTAACATCTAGTTTTTATTGTGTTGCAGTTTAGGGACAGGAAATTAGAATTTGTTCTCCAAGCCAAGTTCAGTTCTCCAGCCCTTAAAGATGATAAAGAATATGACTAGGTTGAAACGAACACTAAAAATCTCCAGGGTAAGGGGAAAAATTAGTCAAGAAATCCTGAAATGTATATATGAGTAATATAAATCTATTGACAAATTGTAAACTCTTACTTACGTGTATAGATCTGCTCACAATCCGATAAAGGTAAGGGTCTGAAGTCTCTTTCCTCTATGCATGTGCTATTGTTAAGTTGTTTTAAACTTAGCAATAATATTCTTGTTTGTTGGTTACCACCTTGCTGTATTTCAGTTTTACATAATTTCTTCAGATATTTTATTTATTTTTTTTGTAGCAGTTTTACAGTAATTCCAAATGCATATATTCATACGTACACTTGTTAGCCTGAGATTCTTGCATAATACCCCAAATTGAAAGCCATAAACATTAGCAGATACATGTTTTTAGCAATGGACAAATTTTACGAGATGGACACAAAAAAGGACACCATAAAATGAAGTTCTAAAACGGCGAATTTGGTTACCGTTAATTGGCAGTATACATTGCCGTTTATATATAGTTGTAAATTTGAACTTCTGCCTTCTAGTTATAAGCTCGAACCTTACAACCTTACTAATTCAAATTCTAATTTGAACCCTTATAATTCAATCAACTGATTGGTGCAAACGTAACCTCGAATTTATAGCTTATTTCCGCCCCAAATTACTACTGCTTCATCTTAAGAATTCACTCATGAAAATTGTTTTCTTCAGTGTCTGTAAAATATTTTTTAACATGTGTTATTTTTGAATGCCATTTTTACTCTTTTTACTCTCATTGGGTTTTTATTATGTTAGCCAATACATTAGTTATCTATTTTGATTACTTCAAATACGCTCTACTTAAGAACGCACGTAGTGGGGGGCGGGCTTGACCGTATCCCCAAAATTCAAAATTTTCTTGAGTTCGTAGGTTCTCCCGGGTATTTCTTATTTAAATTGTCAAATGACTTTATTATTATTATTATTCCCTATTACCTGAAATAATTTGTTATACCCCCTCCCTCCCCCACGACCAGAAAAAGAAACTCTTGTTGACGTTCCTGGCACTATTTAATGTTCGTAACGACATATTTTTCGGAACCTTGTAGGATCCTTGTGTATTTACAACACTGACTTAGTAACGCCAAAAATTGAAATCGGTTTTGTGTTAGGAACTCGACTTTAAAATTTTTGGACACCGCCAGCATTGCTACAATGATAAATTTGAACCATATACTTAGCTTGGAAGAGCGTTCATTTCCATTTTTCTGTTTTGATTATGGCTAATTTCCTTTTTCTGTTGTGATTATTGGCATGTATTATCTTTTTTCCTTTTTGTTATTTTTTTTGCAGTTTGTCCACGTTGTGTTATACTTTTGAGTACTTCTTGTTGGTCTTAAAAAAAAAAAGTTTGGTTTATGGTTCATATCATTGAGATCCTAATTACAGATTGGGAAGACCTGAGCAAGTATTCTACGGTGGAGAAATTCGAGGGGAATCTGCCATCAAGTTTAGGGATGAAATCGGACCTCAAGTGTTACACAGCTTTGAGGTATTTAATGGAGGACCATGGCGTGTGCCCCACCTCTCACTAATTATAAGCTGGCCTTATCAAGCGGAAAATCATAAAGAGCAGGGAAAGTGGCTCTTGTATATGGAAGAAAAACCTTTTGTTGATGGTAAGCAGATGTGACAGAGGTCTATAATACCCTTGTCTGATTGTTCTTTTGTTAGTAATTCATTCGCTCTTCTTATAAAGGTCAAAAATATTTTCCTTAGTGCCGACAGTAAAGATGGAATGTGATTGTCAGATTTAGTTATAGTATAGACTTACATAGCCATAAATATCTTATGAATTAATCACTCAATAGGATTAATCAGTAATAGGAAATTTTTAATCAATAGGAAATTCACTTTATAATGAAAAAGGACCTTCATATGCCTTTTTTTTTGTTCCTGGTAGGAGCGGGTGCCAAAATAAAAAAAAGAAACGTGGATGAAAAATCAGCCAGAAATCAGCTAAAAACATACGGCACTAAACAGCTTAAGAAGGTGCTGATTTACTTGGAAGGTGTAGTTCTCTTTTAGAACCAACAAATTGTTAATGTTTGAATTTTTTGGACGGAAAACAGACAAAAATGGGGCACTGTCGTGAAAACTTAATAATTTCCTAACAAGCGAAACAAAAATCTTTGAAAATCGTGGTTTTTATGATTTAATAGATCTAGGCTGGTCTAAATTAGGGACAAAAATTGTTTTTTTTTTTATACATTCCCTTGCAGTAAAATGTTCTAATGGTAAATAATATGAAGGTATAATTGTGCATAACTTGAAGATTTATTTGCTAGCAAGGCTAGATTTTTCTCCGGGGGGGGGGGGGGCAAATGAAGACTTTGCTGTCCCCAGCCGTACCATCAATAATGTAAATGTTACAATTTTTGCCTAAAATATTACAATTTAAGTTTGTTTACCCTTGCCTCCTCTACCCCCCTAGATCCGACCCATATCCATAGGGACCTTTATTTGGAGTATTCGATTTGTGTTGACTCCGGTTTGTTTGGCATTACTACCCTGACTCCAAATGCACGAAGCTTCTCGAAGTGCCCACATTTCACAGCTATACTTGCCCGTTGCCATTGCCCTCATTTCTAGCATCTTAATCATAGTTCCAAGACTTGTCACTCTGTTCCTGTCCTTTATTTTCCTCTTTTACCATATGGGCTTAGTATACCCTTGTTGTTTTAGTACCGCTATTACATAGTCCGGTATGGAAAATTCTGAAGTTCATTTTAGATTTAATCTTGGTTGAGAGTTAACTAAAACAAGACACATAGGTGACGCCTCCTCTGGGATCTTCCTTCCACAAAGGAAGGAAAAGGGCATAACATTCTTCGTGCTGTCTTGATTGACTTTGGTCATTCGTTGAATATCTTTTTTCTCATTGATTTTAAGTGAGAGGACAACCGTGGGATAATATCTCTGAACCCCATAAAATACAACGACTACAAGTAGTAGGATAGTTAATGCAGTCGACTCTCGACATATCGAACGTTGATAACTCAAAATACTCGATATCTCGAATTATTTTCAATTTCCTTGAAAAACCTTTCTAAGTCGAAGAAAAACAACGCACAACGCAAAAGAATTTTGTGGTTAAAATTTTACCCCTGTAAGTCGAAGAGACCCGAAAATTACCTCTTTAACTCGAAATTCAGTAAATAAGTTGTCATTTCCACTTTACCTACGCAAGTCAAAGTTTACCTTTGTATTTCGGAAATTTCTCCAATGGACCTCTGTTAGTGGAAACCCTGATATGCAGGTTACAACGTGATAACTTTGTTTTACATATTTTGTATCAGATTCTGTTAATGTTCAAGTGTCCATTTCCTAGCAACATTAATTTATTTTTAACATTTGAAAGTAAAGTTTCGATATGTCAAGTCTATAATACTCTAATAAACCTAATCTTAAATTTTTAGTGGCTGTAGGGAGAAAATTTACCAATTTTGTACCTTTCTAACTCGAATTTTCATTGGTCTTACTCTATAACCCAAAGTATGCATAAGTTGAATTATACGTAATTCGAAGAAAAATCGTGGTCCGAGTTAGCCGAGTTAGCCGAAAAATCGTGGTCCGAGTTTCGAGTTAGCGAGAGTTGACTGTAGCTCTTTTAATTATGTGTAATATTTCTCTACGCGCTTATAAATAATACTTTTTTTTGTTTTAAGTCGCTATAAAACACAATCTGTAGCCTACTGTTTAAATTTCCAAATTTTGCCTTATTTTGAATATATTTTCTTCTGCCCCAATATTTACATTTTGGCTGTTAAAATCCAAATCAAATTACTGTGCCCAATATAGGTTACATTAAAGTGGTAAAGCAAAAAAAAAGTTTTTCTTTTTCGTTGTTATTATTCAGGGTTATAATTTAGGATTCAAGATGGGTTATCCAAGGCATTTGAGACAATGCAACGGGAATGTTTAAACCGCAAGCTTCATTTTTGAACTGTTTTTATTTATTAGATTAGTCGAAAAACGCATTTTAGAACAAGAAAACAGAATATTCAACGTATCTTAAAAATAAAATAAATAAGATAAAAATGATTATAACAAACAATTTAGTTTTCTTAATTTCAGGGGGGTGAATTGTAAATTTAAGTTTTTCAAAAAAGTTAAATACCACTTTTTGAAGTGTTTTCAGCAATCGCTATTAATGCCATTTTTTCTAATGATCACTTGAATTAATAAGTGGCCGGGAAAGCATTAGTTTTCATCTGTGGCTTGTTAAGTTCTGGGGCGTTAGGATAATTCAGTTATGGCAATAGTAAATGCGTATTGTTATACGACATAAAAATTTCTGAAAAAAACGATAAAAGGGTTTTGGTCTTTTTGGTTATTGTTCAGTGGTGCCAATTCAAGAAAAAAAAATTGTATGGGAGTTTTTTTTTTCAATGTTTTGAAAAAATATATTTTCCAATATCTATGGAAAAATATTAAATATATCCTTATTGTTACTTTTTCAATTAAAAAAAAAATTAATTTAAAAATATGGTAAAGGGAAGCCAAAAAATGCTTTTCCAAAGGGACATATATGCCTTTAATACACATGTAAAAATTTTTTCATATCAATATCATCAGTTTTTAACTGTCTGTGGAAGCATGAACAAGAGATAAAACGTATTTTGTAAAAAATTAGAAGCTTCTGAATAATATGAGGCGTGTATAAATGAGGGAAGACCGATTGGGCCATATGGATGAGTCTGCTGATTATCAGTATATGAGCTATAAGCTCTAATTCGATTCAAATAGCACATAAAACCTATTGAATTAACACAGCCGATATAGACCTTATTACCCTAACATGTTTTGTTATAATGCCATCTATCATAAGAATCGTGAGCAGCATTTATCTATTAGGGTTTTAGTAACCTGGCTTCTGACACAAACTCTACGAGAGCAAAGTGTATCTTGAAATAGAAGGAAAATAGATCAGGAAGAAGCTTAAATCTAGAATCAATAAATGCAGAAATATAGAATATATTCAAAAACTTTTTTGGTTGGTAATTTTTTTTAGGAGCTGTTTTCATTTTCTATGGAAATAAAAAAAAATTATGTGAAATTTCGTAAAACTCGTGTCTACAACTCGAACCTCTCAATCCAATAAGTAAAGTGTGTTGATTGATTAAATCCGTTTCTCTTAACTTGTTTGGTTCTGTAAATCTTTTGAACCCTTTTTTTTAAATGAAAATTTTCTCCCTCGTTTAAATAGCTGGAAAATATATATTTTTTTATTTTTTTTTTATTTCAAGGTTCATTTTGCCGTGACACTAAAAGAAACTTTTTTTGTAATCAGAAGGTCCTTAATTATGGTTATAAAATGTAATTCCAAAATATACACATAAAATAAATCAATAACAATAAACTCGCATCTCAAAAATCAACTTCAACATCAACTTCCCCGCAAGTCATCGTGGTCAGGAAAGAACAGGAAGAAACATGTAATAAGACTACATTAAATACAAGAAATCCATTTGCCCGTCTTAAAAATCCCGTAAAACACAAAAACACAGGCAGAATAAAAGAGCCAAAAATTGAACAATCCGGGATTTTCTACTCTCCTGTAAAATCGTTATTGTTTAAAAGTAATCCGTTTGTCATGCCGCAGCCAAAACTAATATCGCCCTGTTCCAAAAAATGTGGAGATACTAAAGTTTAACTAACCTCTTGGACAAAGTTATTATTTAATCTAAAAGTTTCAGGTTTCAAAACTGGGAGCAAATTACTTGACAATATTAACTACCTCTTTTGTCTGTTACCTATATCAATAAATAAGACAAGAATCTCAATTAGGCATTTAAAATTACTTTTGAGATTTTGAGATTTAGGCATTTGAAATGCCTTTGGTGGGGGGGGGGGGCAATCAATTGTGTGTAGCTTTAAAAGCGACTCAGCTAAAAATTTTAGGTAGACCTTAGGCCGATACTTCTGAGCTTTTATGCCCGGGCTGCGTTATAATCACACTTGTGAATACTACCGTGGCATTATGCAATTATGCAAGAGGGCATTAGAGGGCATTTATGCAAGGAATAAAAACACAAAAAGTTTTTTTCTTATCTCCGGGGTTTTTGCGTCTCTTTATTTACCATTGTCACTAATAACAAAACGGAAATATAGGTTTAAAATATCTGCCCTTTTTATTCTTTCAGAATAACTAATTAATTTGAATCGATCCGGTCTTAAGGGCTCAAGGTTTGAGATAGGCACGTTTACAGCTTTATTTCCCCGAATGGAGCTCGATGACATTGCGGAAAATTTCGGGGTTTTTGGGGGGAGATAAGGCCCCGAAGTTTCTCCCCTGAGTACATCTCTAGTTTGAGGACTAATGCTGAAGAACCAAGAAAAGTGGAATATAATTGCTCAAATTGATTAAGTGGAAATTTTCATAGCTGTGAATATATCTTTGAAAAAATAGGAAATATAGGAATTTCAACGTTCAATGAAGAAAACCTCTATGTACAGTCGCGTTGATGCACCACTTCAGCGCCAATAATAACCTTCAGGATTTTTTGTTGAAGGTTGTTCAGTTTTCCAGTTTAAACTCTACGATTGACCAATCAGATTGAAGATTTAAGGTAAATTTTCAGAAATTAGAAAATATGCAAGCTCAAAACAGCAGTTTTCCAATCTATATGATAAATTTGGGAAAATATATCTGGTTTTAGCTCAAAGTATCTGGGACAAACTGGTGTTGATGCGCTGAGAGGCACCCAGAGGGTCCTAGTGTCCCGGGCTTTGCTGTTTATATAGGATTTTCCAGCAAATTTCTTGCCATTTCAATTTTAATGCCTCTGTGGTACAATCGTGATTTTAAAATCGAGGGAAAGCGATTGTCAATCATAAGTCTCGGCCTTCTTATCAACGGGCATGACGATGGTATGGCTTGTGCATCAGTGTTTCAAAGTTTCAAATCTTTGAACAAATTATTGACCATATTATCCACCTAATTGTCTATTTTACTTATTACCTTACTGAGACTTAGGTCTTCCCATATGTCTCATGTATTGGGCGACAACGATGCTTCTTCACGATGTCTTCCCGAGTGCTGTATACAAAAGATCTTGCATTGATAATCTAAACTATATCGCATTATTACATCTTTCTACTTTAGATATTTGCTGTTCACGCTCTCTGGTACCCAGAGGAACCCAAAAACACACATCGTGATTGAGGTGACCTCTGGCGATGCGGACCGCGTGACCCAGCGTAGCAATCGACAACTTGCGATTTTATCAGTCACGGACGACTGGTTTGTTTTCTCTGGATTAAAGTGTTTGTAATCTTACCAGTCCAACGAATTCCAAAAAATATTTTTTTAGACAATTGTTCTCAAATTCCTGGATTCGCGGTTCGAGCTGCTTAATTAACGCCGAAGATTCACGTACGTATATCATTACGGAGAAAACGTTAATGCTAAAGATTTGTAACTTCAGTTCCATGGCGCAAGCCTTATTCTTACAAACTGTTGATATTATCAAAAGTGCTTCCTACGTGTGTAGTATGCGTGGAAATTTAATGCTCAATACTCCCGTTAGATTTGATATGGATCCCAAGGTACTTAATTTCCTCTATCTCTTCAAGTAGATCAGTTCCAACTTGAAGTGTGTATGTTTGGGTTGGAGGGGGAGGCTGGTAAGTAAGTAAGACGGTACTAGGCCCTTGAGGTCCAAACTGGCGGTGCTGATCTCCGTTTCATGGCTCTTCAGCCAGGAAGTGCAATGGGGGGGGGGGGGGCAACCATCCTGTGCTTTCGCACACCTTTCCTGCTTAAATTATTCTTATCTTTCTGCTTAATTTGAATAATAGTTGAAATTGTCTCGTATAATTTTGGCTTCGCTACCGGCTCCACTTTATTTGTGACCTCAACGATGTTCTGCTGCAACTTTTCCCTCAAAGGACACAAGAAAGTTATGTAATCAGCAAAATCAATGTCACACACGTTACATATATGGTCCAGTTGAAATCCACCTGTGAAGTTGCACATCCAAAGTATATTAATTTTGAGTTTGGCAAACAACATTGAGTGCAGAATAAATCCTTGACTTTTGCATCAGTGTTCTAAGTTTCAAATCTTGGAGCAAATTATTGGCCATATTATCCACCTAATTGTCTATTTTACTTATTACCTCACTGGGGCTTAGGTCTTTCCATCTGGCTCGTGTATTAGGCGACAACGGAGCTTCTTCACGATGACCTCTGGAGTGCTGCCGACCATAGATCTTCCATATGTAATATAAAATGTGCCACAGATGTGTACAGATGTTGTCCAGTTGAAATCCACCTGTGAAGTTGCACATCTGAAACATATTGTCTCTGAGTTTGGCAAACAACATTGAGTACAGAATAAATCCTTGCCAGACACCAGACTTGAAACTGAACCATTCAGTAAGGTCACATTTATCGTTCCGCATGGCAGACAGCTATTCATTGCTCAGTACAATAATCATTTGCAGAATCTTGTCAGGGAATCAAAAGTAACCCAGAATTCTCCATATTGTGTCCCTGCGGAGCTACCCTAAACATGTAAACAGCCGAATGAAATTTTCTATAAAATCATGGTTTCAAACAGTTCGTGGTAACGAACTGTAGTAAGGAGCGACCCGGCTCAATAGTAACCAAAACTCTAAAACATGGAATTTTGATACCAATAGCTACATCAAAAGAATTGCATTTTAATGCTGGTTTTAAATATATAAGTTTCATCAAGTTTAGTCTTACCCATCAAAAGTTACGAGCCTGAGAAAATTTGCGTTATTTTAGAAAATAGGGGGAAACGCCCCCTAAAAGTCATAGAATCTTAACGAAAATCACACCATCAGATTCAGCGTATCAGAGAACCCTACTGTAGAAGTTTCGAGTTCCTATCTACAAAAATGTGGAATTTTGCATTTTTTGCCAGAAGGCAGATCACGGATGCGTGTTTATTTGTTTCTTTGTTTTTTTGTTTTTTTTTTCCCCAGGGGTGATCGTATCGACCCAGTTGTCCTAGAATGTTGCAAGAGGGCTCATTCTAACGGAAATGAAAAGTTCTTGTGCCCTTTTTAAGTGACCAAAAAAATTGGAGGGCACCTAGGCCCCCTCCCACGCTAATTATTTTCCCAAAGTCAACGGATCAAAATTCTGAGATAGCCATTTTATTTAGCGTAGTCGAAAAACCTTATAACTATGTCTTTGGGGACGACTTACTCCCCCACAGTCCCCGTGGGAGGGGCAACAAGTTACAAACTTTGACCTGTGCTTACATATAGTAATGGTTATTGGGAAGTATACAGGCGTTTTCAGGAGGATTTTTTTGGTTTGGGGGAGGGGTTGAGAAGAGGGGGATATGCTGGGGGAACTTTCCTTCGAGAATTTGTAATGGGAGAAGAAAATTTCCATGAAGGGAGAGCAAGATTTACTAGCATTATTTAAAAAAAAAACAATTAAAAAATAAAAGTGAAAAAGCTTTTTCAGCTGGAAGTAAGGAACAGCAATAAAACTTAAAACAAACAGAAATTATTACCCATATGAGGGGCTCACCTCCTTTTAATACCTCGCTCTTTACGCTAAAGTATTTTCGGTAATTTCAACTACTTATTCTACGGCTTTTGTGATTCAGGGGGTCATTCTTAATGAATTGGGACTAAATTTAAGCTTTAGTGTAAAGAGCGAGGTACTGACGATGGGGCGAATCCCCTCATATATGTAATAAAAACATGAGAATACAAAAGTTTTTTACGTAAGCTAATTTATAAGTTACGTAAATCTTTTACCAATAAAAAGATTCGTAAAAAATTAAAAGTTCTAGTTGCCTTTTTAATTAACCAAAATATCGGAGGGCAACTAGGCTTCGTCCCCCGCTCTTTTTTCTCAAAATCATTCGATCAAAATTATGAGAAAGCCATTGAGCCAAAAAAAAAATATGTAAATTTCGTTTTGATTATTCCTCTGCGGAGAGCCAAATCAAAACATGCATTGATTCAAAAACGTTCAGAAATTAAATAAAAAAAACGAGTTTTTTTAACTGAAAGTAAGGAGTGACATCAAACGCCCCGCTCTTTACGCTAAAGTTTTTTACTGTTTTAGAAAGAAGAATTGAGAGAAAGAGTCAAACTTTAGCGTAAAGAGCGGGGCGTTGATGAGGAAGCAGCCTCTTTCATATACGAAGTAATTTCTGTGCGTTTTAAGTTTTGATGTCACTCCTTACTTTCAGTTGAAAAAACTTGTTTTTTTTATTTAATATAGGCATGAGATGGGTCCAGGAGGTAATGAGTGTTTTATTTTTCATGTAAACCCTCCCCCCCCCCCCGTTTGGAAACGATGGTATAGTACTTAGAGTGTAAACTATATAATTTATTTTTCTGTTTAAACGAACCTCGTATATGTTGTATATTAGTACATGCATATTCCCTTTATTTATAACTTAACTTATTAATTAGCATTTCATTTAATTAATAATTTTAACGGTTTTTAGGTGATGGAGAATGCCTAATGGACCCAGGTCAAGTCAACAATTTAAAGCTGAAGAGAAGACCCGGAGCTGTTGAAACTCCCTTGGAGCATCTAATACTTCAAGATAGCCCCGCCCCATTAATAGACTTTGTGAACGCAACAGAAAGCGGCGACTCGTCTTTAAATAAAAGAAGAAGAAGAGATCTAGAAGAAGTTGTGAGGGCTGAAGCTATAGTTGATAAAGATGGGACAACTAGACACGTTGTAACAATGGTGAGTGTGAGACTACTTTGCGCGCTGAATGAAACATAAGTGTCTGGGCCAGCGTGGCTCTGATAACTTAAAAGGCGTTAAGAACTGTTGGCGTTAAGTAACTTCAATAGCGTTAAAAACAGAAACACAAAGAACTGTTTCACAAAGAAACAGAAGAGCTTATAATTTAGGTTTTATTACCCTTAGTCAATCCAGTATGAACAAGCCGAAGCTGGATTGCAAATTATGCAACACAGTTGCACATACTCCTCCTATACCCCAGTCTACTTAAGCTTTAAACAAAGCATCATTATTAATTTTCTAAATTTTCAGATTAATAGTTTTAAACTTGAAAGCTTCACTATTTAGTACCTCATTTCCGATAAGTTTCGATTTTCTTAAATCGAAATAACTTAAAAGAGCGCTAAAAGAACTTATTTGTAAAACAATATTTGTAGCCTCTTGTTCCTTGAACTTGATTCTAAAGATGCTTACAATTTTTTTTTTTAATGACAGCTTTTTTAAGTCATTCTTTAATATATTTCTATGTATATTTTACTCTTTAGATTTTCGAATCTTGGATATTAATATTAATATTTTCAGATAGATCGTGGACATTCCTAGATACCATTAGATATTGGTTGAAACTTTTTTTCTCATTTACAGAAATAGTTGTGAAAAGGTTCTATAAATCCGTTGTGTGTTAGATGCGTAAAAAAAGTTTTTTTTCTTTTTTTACTAACAGCCATTTTTTAATAGTATACAAAATCTAGATTTTCTTTGTTTTTGGTTTCCTGCAAAATGTATGTTGTGTAACACAATAACTTCCAAGCTCCTCCAGCTTCACTGTCACATGTCTAACAATATTTATTCTGCAGTACAGGTAATAAGACACAAAAGTGCCGCTGTCTCAAAATTCAAAGACTCTAGTGATCTAATGGAAGCTCACAAAGTCATTTTTTCATTCTTGTGTCTCAAAAATAAGGGCGGGCATATCAACCTTATGTCTAATTTTTTCAGGGGGAGAAGGGGTATGTTTTCATTAAAATTGCTTTTTTGTATTTTCAAATTTCCCCTCCCCGCCCATATTCTGAAAAATTCATTTTGCCCCGCTCTGATTTTTCTTCAGTTGAAGTCACTAGTCGTCTAATGAGTTTAGTATCTCTTTGACAGAACCATCGCTGACCAGGTTTGGGATTATCAGTGGCCAAATAGTCTTGTAATCAAGAACCCAACAATAGCGTAGTTTCCATAACAATTAGACAGCTGTTCAATTGTTTTCAGTTGTAGCTCAGCCAAAATAATCATTATTGCGCTTTTAACGAGTCACTACCGTTACATTTGTGCATTTATGCAAGGAATAAAAACACAAAAAGTTTTTTTCTTATCTCCGGGGTTTTTGCGTCTCTTTATTTACCATTGACACTAATAACAAAACGGAAATATAGGTTTAAAATATCTGCCCTTTTTATTCTTTCAGAATAACTAATTAATTTGAATCGATCCGGTCTTAAGGGCTCAAGGTTTGAGATAGGCACGTTCACAGCTTTATTTCCCCGAATGGAGCTCGATGACATTGCGGAAAACTTCGGGGTTTTTGGGGGAGATAAGGCCCCGAAGTTTCTCCCCTGAGTACATCTCTAGTTTGAGGACTAATGCTGAAGAACCAAGAAAAGTGGAATATAATTGCTTAAATTGATTAAGTGGAAATTTTCATAGCTGTGTATATATCTTTGAAAAAATAGGAAATATAGGAATTTCAACGTTCAATGAAGAAAACCTCTATGTACAGTCGTACAGTGGTTGTACGAAATTAGAAAAAAAATTTGG
The DNA here is from genome assembly GCF_032884065.1 of Artemia franciscana. NCBI lineage: Eukaryota > Metazoa > Arthropoda > Branchiopoda > Anostraca > Artemiidae > Artemia > Artemia franciscana. The sequence continues at coordinate 44,512,744 of NC_088866.1, read as the reverse complement.
TTCTACCAAATTAGAAAAAAAAGAAGAAAATAAGTGTAGGTGAAAAAATCATCAAAAACTAAGCTAAAAGCATATGGGACCAAATAGCTTAAGAAGATGCAGTTTTTTTTGAAGATGTAGTTGTTCATGGGAAGCAGCAGATTGTTAATGTTTGAATTTAAATGACGATAAGGGTTGATAGATTTAACCAACTAACTATGTATATATATTCTGATGGTTCAACGTATCATTGGTGACTAACATGTGATAATGCCCTAAAAATTTCTTAATTTATCAGCAACCTAACGATGAATCTTAGAAATTCATTGTTTTCAAGTATAGAATGACCTAAAATGGGCCCAAGGATTAAAAACTGTTTATGTGAATCGTCTTTGTACTTTAAGAAGACTAAGTTGTTTAAATTAAGACCAAACAAGGGTAAAAACGGCATGTTAGAAAAGAAGATCAACCAAGTGGATAACTTCACTTATTTAGATAGAATTATTTGTAAGAATGAGGGAATCATTGAGAATGTGGAGTAAGGATGCCGCACTGAGGAAGCCCTAAGACTTCATAGCTTCGAAAGAAACAAAATATTTAATTTTTAGAATTTTCTATAATTAAAAAATTACAGTTTTCATGTAGCAATAGGCCTTGGATGATGAAATGGGCCAAAATTATTCTATTTTGATGTTCTGGGACGACTAATTTTTCCACCTATAAATTACTTACTTCAAAGTACCTAATCATACCATTTTAAACAATTTACATTGTTGGCGACTAAATTATAATTATTTAGTTTCAAAATAAGTATTTAGGCACTTTTAATCCAGAAATTATTCGAACTAAGTAGGTATATTCATCTCTAATTCAACGCTTGTCAAAACAAATCTATATTTTCGGCATACTTTTTCACAGTAGGCTTAGGAACTTAAATTTTAAAGAAAAAGTGTTGTTTTCTCGCGTTGTCTTCGGACCTTGCATCGGAAAATGCAACTTCCGCATTTTAAACAGTTACCAGTGGCCCTGTATAATCTGTATTCTTTTATCTTTTTTTTCACAATAACAGATTTAATAAAGGAGGGCGGGCTTCATGGTGATGATGCTCTGGATTGAGGAGCTGTAGGCATCAGGTGGTCCAGTCTTGACATAACCTGTTAATAGTTATAATTAGGAATTCATTCATAAGTTATAAGTTTAGGTCAGTTGAGAGTCAATCTTTTTATAAACTAATTGATGAGCAATAATTTCAGGATTGCGACAAAGGGACTGCCAAATGTTTCAAATTCCGTTGCAATGTTAGAAATTTACAGAGAAGACAATCAGCTGTTATTAAAATCAGAGCAAGGTAAGTCGAGTTTGTTCGAAACCAATGTATTAAGCTTATTTAGATTTCTTTTTTTTGGGGAGGCCACAATCCTAACAGGGATTTCTTGTAATTAATTTCACAGGTGACATAAGATAATGTAAAGCATTTGAAAAGAACACATTTGAAGTAGAATTGGCTAATTAAGGGGTCTTGTGAGCAAGAATGTCTTCTATGAACCTCATTTTCTATGTCACATTAAAATATTAGTAACAAATATGAAGTATCCCCCCCCCTGGGGACATTTAAAACGTAAACTATAAGCATCAAAATGTGGTTTCGCATTGCAAATATTCCAATTTCAACCAGTATTAGACAACATGGAGAAAAAAAGTAAGCATTTGTAGAAAGTAAAATTTGGGAAGTAATTGAAAGTTAAAACAAATTTTGCGAATAAAAAATAGGGTTCCATCAGCAAAATATTCAGCTGTTTCCTTAAAAACCTATGACTCTTCACCGTTGGATGGCTAAACTCCGTGACCGAAAATAAAATATGTTATCACAGGAATAATTGATAGGGAGAGTTCTGTAAGAATATCTGCTGCGAAACTCATTTTTAATTTTTATCTTCTTTTAAAACACAATTAAACAAAAAGCGTGAAAAATCGTCAAATCTCTTTACTTTTTCCCTGTAATCTTCTCACTTTTTTTCTGTTAATTGTTTCTATGCTGTTTTAAAACTGCCAAGGAAGATGAAAATGAAGTCTGATCCTTAATATAGATATAGTGTACACTCGCACGTAGATGGAGATATAGTGCAGACTTTTCTGTGTAATTGTTTCTGTGATATTTTAAAACTACCAAGGACATTGAAAATGAAAACCGATTCTTAATATGCATATAGTAGAGACATATATATTTTAAGAAAATGAGCAAAAACCGGAAATTCAATTTTTAATGAAACTGCTCCTTAGTAGCAGTGGGTTTAAAATGAAAAATACACTGTGGGGGAAAAAATAAGCTAAAAACACCTGGCAACAAACACCTTAAGAGGGTGTATTTTAATGTTTGTTTTGTATTTAATGTTGATAATTCAACGTTTGAGTTGTGGATGAAAAATAAACTAAAAACACCTGGCAGCAAGCATCTTAAGAAGGATCTTAAGATTTGTTTTGTGTTGATAATTTAACGTTTGAATTGTGGGTAAAATATCGCCAAAAATAAGCTAAAACAGTTGCAGTACCAAACATCTTAAGTTACCTGTGCTTGCGGCAGGACCAGGCGTTATTTGGCTCACCTGCCATCCGAAATTCTGATTTTACGTGGGAATTTGTTTAACTGTAAAGTCTCCGCACTTGCGTAGGCTGAGACTGCCAAGTCATACCACTGGCCCCACCTTAAGCCAATGATTAGGCCCCACCTAACGCCAGGCTTTGAAGCTCCGCCCTGAAGAGACATTGGATCGAAGCAACTGAAACTGTTGCTTATTAGTTTCAAGGTTCAACATGGACAAACTGACCAAAATGTGATACTGTCCTAAAAACTTCATAGATCTGAAAGAATCGAAAGAAAAATCTCAGAAAATTGCAGTTTTTGTTTGTAAATAGACCTAACATGGGTCCAGAGGTTAAAAATGTTTTTATTTTGATGTCCTTGGTATTTTAAACAAAAATCTTTACTGCTACCCCTTGCAATCTGTTCTATACCCTTTTTCTATAACCTTCCTCCTTTTTTTCTGTATAGCCATTTTTATGTCTTTTATTTAGACTAATATCTTGATATATTGTTTAAAACATTTATATAAAAACACTATATAGAATACTTAAGTATTTATACCAAATTTGCTGTCTGGTATTTAAAAAGTGAGTAAGTTTACAAGAACATAAGCTGATAGACGTAGAAATGAGCTAGACAGAATTTTATTTTCGAGATTTAGGGTATTCACTAGAGCAGTTTAGTGTTTTCTATACTATTTAAAATTATTGTCTACCTTTATTTGTGCATCTTATTTCAAATATACTAATTTTTTTTAGACTCTGGAATTCAACACTCGCAGAAGATTATATGAAAGCAGATCGAGTAGTTATAAGATCAAAGGCCAGAATAGAATTAGATCCGTTTTTAGAAATAAATCAATCAAATACAGTGGATGACATAGACTATGTAAGTTATTTGCAGCCATGCTCTATACATTAATACCAGAATGTCAGAGGTGTATGCTGGGGGAAAGGGGCTTGTGATGGGAGGGGCTAGTTTGGCTACAGTAACTGAAAAAATATTATGTTACATGACATAGATTTTTCGGTGGGTGGAAAAACAAACAAAAAATTCTTGGGGGTTTTTGACTTATAACAATGAGCTACTTAGCCTTGAGCAACTTTCGTTCAAGGCTTATGTTTGGAATTTCGGGATATGGGGGAAACAGTCCCTCTTCCCCAACTATTCAGTGTGAAAAGAGAATTCAGTATATTTCAGAAAAACTTAAAACTTCTGTGCTTAAAACGTCTTAAGAAGGTGTATTTTAATGTTTGTTTTGCGTTTAATGTTAATAATTAAAATAAATAAATAAAATAGGATAAGATGTAAATCCAGTGGATATATCTTTGCTTCATGTAATAAGCTTTGAATCTAAGTCTTTTTTTAATGTTCTATCATGTATTGGCTAAAAAGAAGTGCCAAACAATTGAATCTTTGGCACATATGATAAATTAATCCAAACCCTCCCGAAAACTCTGGTTCCATTTGCTACTTTCCTTGAATGCCGAAAATTGATGAAAAGTGCTAAGTTTTGCGGTATAGAAAAATAACCCATATTTTTAGCGAAATAATACTTTCAAGCCGTCCAGGGCGTCCTTGAGATCTCAGGATTTTTTAAGGTTTCCGAAACCCTTTCCCTGAAAACTTCTGTGGACATGCCTGATTTGATTTTTATGGATACTTTATCGTTGCATACCCAAAATTTACAAGTTGTATTACATCTGTACTCCCAGGTAGAGTATGCACTCAAAAAAAGAAAATTAATAATGATAATTATCCAAACGTCTTTTGAATTACTGCAGTGAACTTGTTCTTCTTTTGACAAAATTAGGGAAATGAGTTTTTAGTTGTTAATTTTTCTTTTTAATTTCTGTCCACATAATTGAATGCAACAGTTGCATATAAATGACCTGGGTATGTATGTGTCTTTTGACTGATCTCGCCCCATGTTATGTAAATTTTGAGGTTCACCTAACCCCTCTCCCTTCCGACGCTGTCTGGAAACTAACTTGACTTTCTTTGCCATTTTTGATTTTAGTTAGTTATTTAGTGTGTAAGCATTTCTGTCGACATCCCGCGTCGAGTTGAACCAAAATTCTCTCTCTGACTGAGCTTTCCATTTCATATTTCGCCAGTAGCCGAAAGTTATCAAACCCAAATTTGCGAGACGAATACAATTGGCTAGACATTGAAAGCGAAAGCCAACAAGCGTGTCTAGTGGGCTATTTTGTTTAGCGCGAGGTTCAAGGTATTACACTCGTCTCTTAGAATAATTCTTGAATTTTGCTGTTTTCTAGATTTATAAATAATTTGGTTAGATGAATAATATATTTGAAAATGTCGAAAAATTAAAGCCGAGACACATTTACTTATAAAAATTCCGAAATAAGCTGATTAAAAGAAACGCACTCCCCTAAGAAAAATAAATAGATTCAATTCATCGTCGCCTCTCGTGTATCTATTTATGAATACCCTATAAATGGGATATTATTGCCCTACCAAAGTACTCCCGGCTCTCTTTAACATAGATTTTTTCTCTTTAACACAGTTTTTATTGTTTTTCTTTTTATTCGCTGTCCTATCTTTCTGATTCATTGTGTTATTTATTATTCATCGCTAGTGTATATATATATATATATATATATATATATATATATATATATATATATATATATATATATATATATATATATATATATATACTAGCTGTTGGGGTGGCGCTTCGCGCCACCCCAACACCTAGTTGGTGGGGCGCTTCGCACCCCCCCCCCCCCCAAGCCCCCCCCGCGCGCGTAAGTCGTTACGCGCCATATTAGTTACGCGCCATTGTAGTTGTGTCCCTGTGTCCCACCTGTGAATATAGATAGATTTATATATGTGTTTCAAACTACGTAAAAATTGCGAATATACAACATTTTTGGCTTTCCCACTACTGGGAGCTTTCCATTTCCAATTGCCAGCAATTGATCTGAAAATGTTTGACCAGAGTCATCGTTTTGCAATCGGACACGCATATTTGTAGTTAATTTTAATATTTTTACGTGTGCCCATAAATTAGAATTTTTCAGGCAAGCATTCATTTCGTCTGCAGGAGTTAAACTACGTAAAAATTGCGAATACACAACATTCTTGGCTTTCCCATTGTCTGTGCATATACAAAGCCGTATGTACTAATAATGACGTCATATGCAAACGCTCTTTTTACAAACAAACAAACATGCATACACACAACTCGTTTTTATATAGATAGATAGATAGATAGATACAATACAAATTAACTGCGTAAAACTTGCGAATATACAACATTTTTCGCTGTCCAATTGTCGCTGCATATAAATAGATTGTCAGGTTTACCGACCCTCGAACATGCAACGCACAATTGTCCATGGGAAAAACAATCAGTATTAAGATCTATACCACATTTTTCTAATGATTGACCTTGAGCTTTGTTAATGGTGATTGCAAATGCTAATCGAATTGGGAATTGCAATCTTTTAAATTGAAAAGGCAGATCCGTTGGAATCATGGGAATGCGAGGAATGAGAACAGCCTCACCCTCAAAAGGCCCTGTCAAGATTGTGGCCTCTATTAGGTTTTCCATTGTTTTTTTTACGGCAAGTCGCGTGCCATTGCAAAGCTTTGGTGGGTTGATATTTCTTAAAAGTATTATTGGTACGCCTATTTTTAGTTGTAGCACGTGTGGTGGAAACCCTGAAAGATCTATGGAATTTAAAAATTCAGATGGATAATTAACCGCTTCATTTGGTTCCAAAACTGTGTCGACTGACTTGTAAAGGACTGCCTGGTCTCGAATCTTGGTCAAAACAGTATTGTTGATTTCGTGGACGTCTATATTTTTGGGTGCGAGTATCGCTCTTTCACTTAGCCATTTATTATTTTTATAATTTTTTAGAATATTCGGAAATACTTTTTCAATCAATTCATTTTTGGACGTCACTAAATTACAGAAATCAGCAGGTAGTTTTATACGTCCTGAAATTGAGTCTATCGTATCATAAATGTCTTTTTGTTCCGACGTTAGCTTGGAAATGTTATTTTGTACATACGACAATAGATCATTCGTACTGTAACTTTTTTCACGATCCAATTCTACACATGTCGAAACAGCAGCGATACGGTTAGGTGAAGGCATTCCCAAATCCTGAAGAGGTTTGTTTGCCATACGTACGCACAAATCTTCTATAATAACTAAAGTGTATTTATAAATTTCTGATGTAAAATCAAAAGTCATATCTGACGTCTCTAACTGTTTTCGATGGAGTATATCTTCGGACATTTTTAACTTATATTTTTCCCATAACTCTGTAGGAGCTGATGGAGAGCAAGTTGTTAAAATGATGCCAAACAATGCACGAATTTGACTTGGGGTTGACGTTTCGCACTGATGGGGAATATGGAACAACCCACTGGTTATCTACTTCGATGGTGGTACCGTTGCCATTGTAGGTTCTTCAGTCATTTTACAATTAGAAATTTCTCTTTCAACGGTCTTCTTGCAATTAAAAATTTGTCTTTGAACGATATTCTTAAATACCTGTGTCCTGGTCGTCATTTATATTCCCTGTGTCCCGGTCGTCATTTGTGTCCCGGTATCCCAGTCTGTAATCTCTCTTTGAGTGTCCCGGTCGTTATTTATATTCCCTCTGTCCCGGTCGTCATTTGTGTCCCGGTCTGTAATTTCTCTTTGAGTGTTTTTTCTTTTTAGTATTTTTTAGTTTTTTACATTTTTTCTTTTTTCAGTTTTCTTTTTCTTCTTTATTTTTCAGCTTCACTATGAAATACATATCGCCGAACCTTTGTTTTTTTAACTAAAATCTGGTAGGCATTGATGACCTTATCCAAGTCAAAATCCCAAACCCAATCATCATCGCTATCATTTTCAGTTTTGATATGTTTTGACTCTCGCTGTCCAGGTGGATCTTCATCTAACTGCGCGGTTTTGCGTTCTTTAGCCTCAAGCCTGTTTCCTTGCTGTTCTTTTGATTCCTCGGCACGCTTTCTTTTCTGACTTTCTCTATCAGCAGCAAGTTTTTTGGCATAGACTCTTTGAGCATCTTCATCGGCTTTTGCCATTGTAAGTTCATCAGTCATTTTAAACTTAAACATTAATAGATTTCTACGTGAACATATATGTCTTAAATATCTTTAATGACGTCACCGTCATAGCAAAAATGACGACAACTAACTTCATGACGTCAGCCGACACAGAAACATGACGTCACCTGATCCACAGACAGACACACAGACAGACAACTTATTTTTATATATATAGAAGATAGATATATATATATATATATATATATATATATATATATATATATATATATATATATATATATATATATATATATATATATAATGTAACGTTCTTGAGTAGCGTTGTAGAGTTACGTTTTAGAGTAACGTTCTAGTTTTTGGAGGTTTGCTTAGTTTTTATTAGCTTAGTTTTTGAATTTCATATAAACGAGTTTCTAGGCAAGGAACATAGGAGCGTAGTTAAGTTTCATATGATTTGCTCTTTCCGTTGATTTTTGCGATAATTTTCTCTGAACGGTCTTATGTGCCAACTTTACTTTCTTTCGAATTTTCGCAACTGGTATTTTTGTTTTGCCGTTTAAATATAGCTTATTGCAAATTTTTTCTCCTTATGTTTTATCACAGAGAAAAATAAAGTTTAATTATTAAAAGGTATAGTGTAACTATAAGGAATAGTGTGACTGCCTTATGAAAATGTGTCACAGGTGCAACAATGTGTGAAGAAATTTACACCATGTAATTTGGGATCGTGTATAAATTTTTTGTATTAATTTTATTGTTACTGTCACTGTTATTTTTTTTCAGGCCGAAACGATAGCCTATCCAGATCATTTGGATACTGGGGAATCCAAGTCGATACCAATATGGATTATTTTATTAGCAGTAGCAGTTGGAGTTTTTCTACTAGTAATTTTAATATTTATTTTATGGAGACTAGGATTTTTCAGAAGGAATCGACCGGACCCGACTATGTCGGGGAGTTTAATGAAGAAAAAGAATGATGAATATGTTTCGTAAGGAGTGACTAGTTGTTAGTAACTGAATGGGAGATATTAACTGATTTATTTAAATGATAATTCTTATTGTTACTTGACATATTTTATTTTTTACTATTTAATTGACAATCTGCAGTATGTCTCAAAACCTAATATTTACGAAGTAATATGACTGCAACATTTGTAAATATTTGCTGTCGTAAAAATTATGAACTAAAATGTTTTATTAAGTTGACTGTTTTTGATCGTTAATTGACTATTTTAAGGGGACTCGAAACCTTACAGAGCAAACTTTTTCGCCCATTATAGTCTTTTTTAGTTTGTGTGGCCAAACAATTTTAAATTGATTGGTTGGTATTGTCATAACTTTCAGAGACTGGATAAGAGATCTGAATAAAAAAAAGAAACTAGAAGCCAACTCCTACTTTCACGGAAATATTAGAAAAAACAGTTATTTTCTCCCGCTTTGTGTCAGAGATAGAGATATTCAGATTTAATGAAACTTACATTGTCAAAAATTCATGATCTTTTTCGATTAAATAGAGTAGAAATTCCTTTTTAAATTTCAGGGATAGGACCTCTAAATATTCTAGCTTGGAATACCCGCTTGGGAAAATTAAGCACTAGCTACATGGAAGTTCATTGAATCATTTTAATATCTTTGGGAGTTCCATGTGGTGCTACCGACCATGATTGAAAACCTTGTCGAAGCAGGATCTATAATATTTGTGCTGTATGCACATTGAATAGGCAGCGCTTTGCTTAATAGTTAGTCAGAGATTGTAAGTTTCCTTAATTTCGAACTAGTCTCTCGCTACTTCTTCGAGCTAATCACATATCCCAGGTTAACACATTTTTACCAAAATTGGTTTGGGAATTCCCTGTGGTGCTGGGAAAATTCCCTAATGAGTCGTTTGTCTTAAAGATAGTCAGCCAACGCCGAGACTTGCAAAATGATATTAAATGTTTCGAATCCCCATAATTTGAATTGCTTAATTGACAGCCTCTACTGTGTGTCAAAGCTAACATATCGAAGTAGAACGACATCTTTTTCAACTAAGTGCTTTCAGAAATAGAAGCTGCTCTCAAAATGTCTATTTGAATCGATAATTAATTGTTAATTGACAAATTTCAATTAATTTAATTTTAATTTAATTAATTTTAGTTGTAATTAATTTTAATCTAATTATTTTATTTTATTCTTAATTTAACTTTTAATTTAATTTGAATTTTTTCTAATTAATTTAATGATAAGTTAACATATCGAAGTAGAAGGACATATTTTTCAACAAAGTGCTTTCAGAAACGGAAGCTGCTCTCAAAAATGTCTATTTGAATCGATAATTAATTGTTAATTGGCGAATTTTAATTTCGACTGTTTGATTCGGCAACGTTTTTGAAGAAATTTTCCAAGTGGACTTTTTCAAACTTCTGGTAAGCTTCTTTAATTGAGCTGGTCTTCAAAAAAAGTTTTTCTGTAGGCTTTGAGAACAGCTTTGTAAGCAGCATTTGGAAATCACTTATCAAGTCTAAAAACTCGATGCAACTCTTATGTGTGGCATTGACGATTAAAAACGTGGGCCAAATCGGAATTCTGAGAGGTACATTTTAAAAAGTTAAGACATGGTTGACTTAGAAAGGCTCAAGACATGTAAAGAAGTTTAGAAAGGTTTGTGACATTGTAGCTAAATTGTCGTTACCAGTAAATCATATAAAACGTTATTTTGTTTGATTAAGCAAAGCATGATGATGTGTAATTTTTGTTAGTTATTCCATATGATAAAATTTTTAATAGTTGATTATTTTTAATGTATAGTTTATCGCTGATTCTCTTATTTGTGCTCTTAAATATTTCGTTCAGAAGTGTTTTATTTAATTAATCAATTTTGAAGTTTAGCATTTATTAATTAATTAGTTAATATAATTATTTTGAAATGTATAGAAATAATTAATCGATCTTGAAATTTAATTTTGATGGATTAATTATTGATAAGGATTATTCTGAAGTGTTTAGTATCAATTGATCAATTTTGAAGTTTAACTTTGACTGATTAATTAGTTATAATAATTATTCTGAAGTGCTTAGAATTAATTAGTCAATTTTGAAGTTTAATATAGATTAATTAATTAGGTACCACAAATATTTTAAAGTGTTTAAACTAATCTGGTTTGACCAGGTGTCTAGCTGTGATATTTAAAATTGCTGCATGCTGGACTTTGCATGCGTATCTCAATGCTATGTTGCCATATAATTGGAAGATTCACGCTTCTGATGGTTTAATTCGGTGCTTTTTATATAGATTTTAGGGCTCTAGTCTTTCTTCTTTTCACTTTTGATTTTGCTCATCGTAAGTTCATGCAGCTATGTTGCCTGACGCTTAGTGCAAGGGCTAATCCAGAATTTTGGTTCGAGGGTGGGGGGGTGGTGGAAAAAAACTAAAAACGTATCAAACGTTTGTTTCCATTATTTTTTTTACTTTTTTACGAATCGGGGAAATATTTTTTTGTGGGGGGGGGGGGTAAATCTCCTAAGCAAAGAATTGATCTTTCCCACCTCCTCTAAAGATATTTTCTTCTTTTCAACACAAGTTTATGACTTTTGCTTTGGGGAGGGAGGTGCCAACATTTTTCGAATTGATTTGATCTAATATAGTTGACAATCTACTTACAGAGTATGAAAAACTGGTGAGAGTCGGATCTTTGGTGATTTAGCTTCGGAGGGGGAGGCCCTTCAGAGAATTGGGCAGTTGGCGAAGATGAAACAATCAGTGATTTTACATGGGGAGGTAGGACGAAACACAACAGTACCACCTAAACTGTAGTCTCTAATAACGTCATTAAAAAGAAGGAAATTTTCAAGACAGTTGGATAGTGTAGATTGTTAGTCTAAATTTTATAAGATTAAAGCTGAAGTTTCTCTGTAACAAAAATCGAAAAGAATTCTTTTGTTTTCAAGAATAATTTACTTTAAAATCCTGTCTCTAAAAAATACCCTAGGATACGATTGGGAAAGCCGTGACAGTTTCAGCAGACTACCTGACATTAAGTTGGTACTGCTGATAAAATTTGAGGTTCTTTAAACTTTCTCTTCATCAATTTAAAGTGATTATAGATTGCTGTTTAGAATAATTAACTATTAAAAGGGCTAATCCTTAAGGGCGACAATTGTAGGGGGGGGGATAAGGAAGGTAATCTCCCCACCTTAGATTTTAAAAATGGCTATTATTTCTATTTAATAAAAATATTGGGCTCCCGCACAGGACATGGTTGTGCCCTTCATGGGAGAGTTGTGTATGTTTTTGGTAATTGAGCGTAAATATAAAATGAATTGAATTGATAAAAATGAAAAATAATTGCCCTGCTCTAGATTTTGGAAATTCCTTTTATTGTGTCGCCTTAAAAGAAACTCGAAATTTTTTGCCTCTTCCCCCTTTAATTTTGTAAATTGCCACCCCTTCAAATAGATCTAAACAATGTTTCATTTGGGATTTACTCATAAAGTGTTTAGAGTAAATTGTTGGTCAGTGACTTTTCACCATCTTCGAAACTCCTTGAGTTACAAAATGAAAAGGATTTTGGGACTGGGGTTAGTGCCAAAATTATTCCACCGAGGGATATTTTTAAGCTAAAAAAATTATGACGCACGTCAAAAACGTCATATGCTGGGTGGCGTTAGTGTTTTTTTTTTGCTACTATTCTTCTTTTCTCGTTTTACCTATTAGCTACGCTCTTTGAAGGAAAAGGCAGAAGGCTGAATCGACAGCAAAGAGGGTGCTACTGAGTACAAGAGAAAATCAATAACATAAGAAAAGAGAAAAAAATCACCACGGGGTGCTCTTTATATTATTCATACGCGCTCTTTATGAATTGGGTGCCTTTGGATAAGTATACAGTTTATAATAAATAATGGATTCTTTTCAAATCAACATTTTCTCCAGAGTCTATAATCAATCTTTAGATAGGTGGTTTTGAACTACCATGATTCAGGCAGATTTTGGTGTTATGTCATGATTCAGGCTCATACTCAGATGCGCCAAATATTTGTATATAGTGATTAAAAACAACTATTGAAAAAAGATCGAAAGCCATGTTCATGGGGAAGGAGAAAATATTTAAAAGCACATAGGAAGCACTAAATATATGCAAAAACAAAATAATATGAATCAAAAACAAAAGGATAATCACTATAGAGAAATCGTAGCAGAAGAAAAGACAAAAACAAAAATTCATGAGAACAATTAAACAAGGAGATAAAAAAAAACCTTTTGGGCTTGTGAAAAGCGGACAAAATTTCATGCATGTGTGGAAATTTAGCTGTGTGAACCCAAGATTAGTGTGAAGCCAAAGGAACCTTCTCACAATTTTTTTTTGCTGATTCTGAAAATCTTTTATTCGTATATCATTGCTATGATTGTTTTGTTTTTACCTAAGAATATTAGGTTCTGATTTTCTGTTTTATCCTAACATTTCAGTCATAGGGAGCTTAGGTAGGGTGTCCCAAAAATTTGCTTAATTAGTGTAAATAAAAGAAAAAAGTTTCCTTATTAAAGATGCTTGGAGACAAGGGTATCAACCAGAAGGGGAAAATAAATGTCACTCCTAGATCTTGGAAAATCTCTTTCTTATTTCCATTAAAGAAAATGGGAAGAAAACTAAAATTGCCCCTCCCTTATGTTTTGAGAAATACCTTGCAATTTTGTAAAAAAAAAACCTCCCCCGTGTATATTTTCGTGAATTGTCACCCCCTGATCTAGAAGGATATACATGTTTACCTTGAGCATTCTGAAAAGAGTCATTAGTGGACAGTAATGCGCCTAATGTATAGTACCTTGGGATGTATTTGAACCAATAACTTTGTATAGGGGACTTGATCTATGGTGGTGGCATTTGAAATGAAATTCGTAAGTCATTTGTCAATTTAATTATTCAAAATAGTGCTCTTTTCACCCAAGTAATAAATAAAGTATGGTTTTTCTTCCTCGCTTGAGTCATTTTTTCTGTCACATAATTAAAAAGTTTGGAGCAAAATATTTTAAATTATATTAATAGATGAAAATTGCTTCATTTGTCTCTGCTGACAAAATATGCCTTGTCCTACCATCAATTTAGGCTAATCTCAAACCCTGATTGTCAGTCATTAGGCCTGTGGAAAATTATCTTATAGTCGGTTATCAAAATTAATTTTAGTAAACTTGATGTTTGTCTTAACATACTACTGAAGCGCAAATAGACCCAAATTGACACTATTTGGAGGAGGGTGAGGTGTCAAATTTGTGAAAAGATCAAGGAAATTTCAAATGATGTTTGAATGAATTTAACAAAAATTGTGGCTTAATATAATAATTATTCTGTGGCCGATGTGACCATAGGAGATTTTTTGGGAGGAAGGAGGGGGTTTTGACACCTTACTGGAGGTGGTAAGGGCTAATGTAAAACATTAATTTGGCAATGAAGAACGTTATTTCCCCCTGACATTATCAAATTAAGTACTTTATATTAAGATCATAGCAATTTTTTCGTGTGGGTATTTTTTGAAAGTTTTTTTTTCAGGGTAGGGTTTACAAAAACAAAACTTAAAAACATAAAAAAAAATTTATATGAATTTTTTTACGTTTTTCGAGTCGGACATTTTTTTTTGGGGGGGGGGTTATTGTTCTCCCCCTCCCCTCCCTTGGGGTGATCAAATTTAACCCGATATTATATATTATTAAAATAGAACTCACTTAGGCGAGAGGATCAAATAAAATGTATAAAAAACATATAAAAGTAGGAAGACGACAAATGTACCCATTTCAACCTCGATTGAAACTAAGCTTGTAGTATCACCTCAAAAGTGGCGACGATTGAGGTAAACACAGTCAAGAAACTGACATAAGTTGCAGTGATGGATTTAGTTAAACTAATTTGATTAATTTAGTTATTTTTCTCAATTCATGAATTACTCGCTTTCTAGCAGATTTCCAAAAGCAGCGCGTGTGCCTTCGGGAAGATCAATATTATACAAAGTATTTAAAAAGGATTTTTATTGAAAATTTTTGGGGCACTCTTCACATAAAAAGCATGGGGAAATGTTTTCCTTTATGTTTATTACTGTTTTCTAACGCATCTTTAAATATTTTATGAATATTTCCAAACTATTCATAAATGTTTTACTTAATTGGTTTTTAACATGGAGAAGTTTCCATTTTTGGTCAGGTTTATTTTTGAAAATTGCAATTTGCATATTTCAAAAATGCAACCAGTATGGAAATGTTGCATTTAGCCCATTTCCATGGACTAAAAATGGAAACTTGTCCATGTTAAATACCATGGAAACAGCATGGAAATGCTAGTTGCATTTAGTCCATTTCCATGGACTAAAAATGGAAACTTGTCCGTGTTAAATACCATGGAAACAGCATGGAAATGCTAGTTGCATTTAGTCCATTTCCATGGACTGAAAATGGAAACTTGTCTGTGTTAAATACCATGGAAACAGCATGGAAATACTAGTTGCATTTAATCCATTTCCATGGACTAAAAATGGAAACTTCTCCATGTTAAATTCAATGGAAACAGCATGGAAATGCTAGTGGCATTTAGTCCATTTCCATGGAGTAAAAATGGAAACTTGTCCATGTTAAATACCATGGAAATAGCATGGAAATGCTAGTTGCATTTAGTCCATTTCCATGGACTGAAAATGGAAACTTGTCCGTGTTAAATACCACGGAAACAGCATGGAAATAGCAGTTGCATTTAGTCCATTTCCATGGACTAAAAATGGAAACTTGTCCATGTTAAATACCATGGAAATAGCATGGAAACGCTAGTTGCATTTAGTCCATTTTTCCATGTTAAATACCAATTAAGTAAAACATACATGCATATTTTGGAAATGTTCTTAATATATTTAAAGATACGTTAGAAAACAGTAATAAAGAAGGGAAAAATTTTCCCCATACTTTTTATATGCAGTGTCCCAAAACTTTTCAGTAAAAATCTCCACCCCACCCAGATCATGTTCAGTGTTGCTATTGATGTGTTATTATTTGGTTTTGTGCAGTTTTTATGGTTAACTGTTGCCTTTTTTACATATTCAAAGTGCCTGTATTATTATTATTATTATTATTATGAAAGGAGTTTGTGTAATTAATTTAGCACACTAATATGTTTTTCTGTTTTCATGTCACTCAGTGCGAGTTTTTTTTATTTGTTTGTTATAATTTAACAAGAACATGTTTGGAATTTAAGCTTTTGTTGACAAGTACTTCGTAGGTTATAGGCTATCATATAAAAGAGTACCTAGAGGGAAGGGAGGGAGAGGAAGCAGCTTTGTTCTAAAGCATTGGCGGATCCAGGGGGGGGGGGCTATTAGCTATTAAGACTGGTTTGTTTTTTAAAGAAATTTGAAACAAGGTTTTAGTTACTTTGTACGATCTCTGTTAGATTTTACTAATGACGCATACCGCCAAAAATATTTAATTGAATTTAGGTATATCAAGGGAATCTGTTGGTATTGCTACAAAAGCAAACTGTGAAGCGAAAATCTTCATTTCGTAAAAACAAGGAGGGGAAAATTTAAAATCTTAAGTTCTTTAGGCTGTCGAAATAATATTTCATGATTGTAATGTCACAACGGGGTTGAAAAGCAAAATATTCACTTCTTTTTACCGTCAAAAATTTGTTTTCGAGTCTTGCTGTGGTGCTGAGGCGAATAAATGGATATCATTGCTTTTTTTGGCTGTCTGTTTTTTTTTTTTTTTTTTTTTTTTTTTTTTTTTTTTTTTTTTTTTTTGAAAAGCAGGGTGGTTTTTACAACACTGTTGTTTTTAGGGGATTTGCATAATAGAAAGTAAATGTATGAGAAGTGCAAAAATTATTAATTTAAGTTTCGGATTTTGGTGAGCAATTGGGGGCCACTTTACTGCCTATTTTCATCATATTAAAGCTCTTCATTTTATGACATATTACCTCCTCTGTTCATCCTAAAACATTAAAATAAAGGCCAAACTCTTTAGAACTTTAATAAAGGTTCGTTTAAGTATATACTTAAAACTAAGTATATGAGTCGAAATACTCCTTCAAAGGTCGGAATAATCATTTACGAAAAATATATTTTCGAAAAATTGTTTATAAAAGTGTGCAAAT